>NC_056590.1:18976703-19280274 GCF_018340385.1 Cyprinus carpio
GTAAACAGCTGCTGGCTTGATGATGCAAACGTACCGCGGTTCAGACCCAAATAATATAATGTGAACACAGTCCAGCGGTGGCAGGGGGAGGGGGTGCATTTGAACTCGGGTTCGGACCAGGCAATCGACCCAAGTGTGAAAACACCCTAAATAACACTGTTTTGGTCTCCTGAACTTCTTTCAGAAATATGTCACAAAATTGAACCGAAACTCAGCGAATACTGGACACACAGACGTCTGTAGAAAACTTTAAGTGTCTACTTTTAAATTAACCAATTCAAATCGAAAACAAATATTCTCTGATTATGTAATCTGTATGAGACTGACGCGAGGTCCAGCCTCAGAGGTCATTATCTGGAGCCATACCTGCGTGCAGACACCCTCATTACCTAGATACAAAAAAAATAGATCTTTTTTTGTTTTTGTTTTTTTATGGAAGAAGACTTGAGGAATAAGCCGGAATTTACCTTAAAAGAACAGCGCGATCTGATGCGTTACATTGGTAGAATGGTTACATTGCAGAATGATGAATATTACAGTCTAGGAATATTTAGATCAGTGTTTACTGATCTACTATCAAATGTTGATGTTTATAATGTGCTAAGCAATAAGAATTTAGTTTAGAAAATATCAGAATGTTGTTTATGAACTGTTTGGTAATACAGACAAACCATATGTGCATGAATGACATTACAAAATCACGTTGTTTACGATTCGAATAATTAAATTACTTATAAAGTAATTAAATTGCTTTTTAGACAGAGTAATTAGAAAAGTAATTTACATACAATATTGATGATGTAATTAGTAATTAATTACTTTAGTTATTTAAATATGTTTTTGATGATGTTATTGTTTATTAATTGTTTAGTGAGTTATGGTGTACTTTAGACATTACATGTCTGTTGTAGATGCTGAAGACCTCTGTGGGGCTCCTCCAGATTTCTGAAACATTTTAATGAGAATATTGCCGGTGTCTTTGATCATTTGGGAAATGGGGATGACAGCTGGAATTTCACTGGTGTTACTATCTCTGAACTCTCTGAAGGCGTGTACCGTCTATGTAGCTGCGTGTGTATATATTTTACAGGAGCTCATGTGCTGTTGGGATATCACTGAGGTCTCACAAGAACTGTTCCACTTTTTCTTCTGCAGATCGCACTGAGAAGCGCTCCACTATGCCTGACTCACCTGCTGATGTGAAAACACAGTCCAGGTTAACTCCGCCCACCATGCCTCCTCCCCCCACCACACAGGGAGCTCCCAGGACCAGCTCCTTCACCCCCACTGCATGTGAGTTCTAGCACACACTGTTCTCGGCCTATACATAGACACCTTAACAGAAGACCATTGCATATGAATGACACAAATGTATAAAATAGTCCTAAAATACCTTTTTAAAATGAGTCCAGTTCTGTTTCTGTTCTTCCTTGAAAAGTGTGGATATCTAAATAAGTTTCCAGCATCTACACTATTTTAACAGAGTCAGTCTAGCCAGATCAATGCAGTATAGATTTTTACATTTGGTTAATAGAAAGGGAGTTTATGGAGATGCATTGTTTCTTTTAAAAATTGTTCTGCATATTTGGGTCGTGTTGAAAATTTTGACTTTCATGCTGAAATTTGGAATTCCAATCCATCTTCCTGCTTTTTACAGTTTGTGATGTGACAGTATTGTTGACTAGTTGGTTTAAAGGAAATGTGCTTCAAATTTTAAATCAGTTGTGTTCGCGTCCAATAGAGATCAGTACAGAAGCTGCATGGATTTCCAATCATATGTGTAAATCGAATTTTCAGATTCAATTTGAGCTTCAGTTGCATTAAAATATTTGAATTGACTGTTTGTGACTGCTAAACTAGATGTGATGTGTTCTAATCGAGATTGAGCACAAGGTCAGTTTTAAAATGTTATTTTTTAAATACTGTTTCTGTAAAATGGGTAATTATTCATTATGTCAAAAATTGTTACTTTATACTCTTTTACTCCAATTTTTTTTTTTGGATTGTTCCTAGAAAACCTACTATATTTTGCTTTCTTTTGTTTTGTGTGAATATATTCATTTTAAACATGTGAATAGGTGGAGGGTAACGGTTGCTTCATGTTTCTAGGGGGGTGAAATACAGTACGGAAATCATACTTAAATGTCAGAGATAGTGGAAAGGCATTATAAATTGTCCTAATTAATACTAATAATAATGATAATGTTTTATTTAAATAGCTCCTTTCTAATGTTCAAAGTTACTTTATAAAGCCAAAGAAAATTACAATGCACCACAAATATGGAAACAAAAGCAATCAAAACACAGAACAATAGAAAAAATGTAAAGTAAAGTGGTAAAATTATACAAGGCTTTAAGGCCAACTGGTTGACCAGTCATTCAGATAATCCATCAACTTTGTCGATTTTAAAGAATTTAATTACATTCATTACAGTCAACATGATTTCGCCTTGTCTTTTGACCAGCAGATTTTTACATCTGCCCGCTGGCTCGTGGCACAAAGAGCATCACACATGCCAGCTCAGGGGAGCGCTAGAGCGGCTCACTATCAAAGGCGTCCGTGCCACAGCCTCCCAGCACCACGTCAGTGTAATTGAGCAGTGGTGTGCTGTCAACAGCAGTAACACATTCATCTCTCTGATGTTACATCCCTAAAAACAGATCAGTTGGACTCTGCAATTAGCGCTTATGGAAAAAAGAGACAAAACGCAAGCCGGGTCTGAAGCAATCCAGAGTCTTTTTAAAGGCAGACTCTAATTATACATTCTGAAGGTTTAACAAAGCAAGCGCTTTGATTTCCCCTCCATGTAATTGTTACCAGATGCAACTCAAGTATCTTGTTTCTGTTCTGTTGGAGGAAGGCCAGGCAAACGAGGCTATCACGCAGCCTAATCTCATTAGAGAGACGTTGATTCCAAGCTGCATCCCTCCGCTGCGTATGTTTCTCATCGTAGCACGGGGTGCACTCGACCACATGTATTCTCCTCCTCTGGGCTTAATATGTCTGATGTATGGAAGCAAGAACGCATGGCTTCCTTCTCACAACTGCCATGGATGATTCAAAACAAATGTTCCACTGTCACAAGAGCCTCGTTCAAGCACCGTCAGTCACAGGCATTCATACGCCAATGTCATTTTTGACAAAGGATTGCTTGCAGCTTCTTTTTTTAAGGAATGTTCCTGGCAGTTTTTAATATGAATCTTTTGGGTTTAAATCATTCAATGTACTTGGGTTAAAAATAATAATGCCAAAGTTCTCTTTGTGGCATGTAGAAATCATTTTGTTTCTGTTTTCCAGTAACGAATGGCACCAGTCACTCTCCCACTGCACTGAATGGAGCTCCATCTTCACCCAATGGTTTCAGTAACGGGCCTTCATCATCATCTTCATCCTCGTTGGCCAATCAACAGCTGCCACCGGCCTGTGGTGCAAGGCAGCTCAGCAAGCTCAAACGCTTTCTCACGACACTACAGCAGTTCGGCAATGACATCTCACCTGAGATAGGAGAACGAGTTCGTACCCTGGTGTTGGGGCTTGTGGTAAGTCCGCAGTCACAAACTGTGTGGCACTTACTGGCTAAAATTCACTATCTATTGTGTATATGCATGTCATTAATCTTACTCTGAATGATTCATCCATGCATAAGTTTGATTTTTAAAGTTTCACTTTGCGTAAAATGAAATTTGCAGGACTTCTCCAGTCATTTAAACAGCTTAACCCCTACACTTGCAAGCTTGCATTCACCTGCATCTGAAATCTTAAATTCCAGTCAACAACCATTGAACTGAACCAAGTCCCCACCCTATAGTTTTTTCTTTTTTGATAATCTGTTTCACGCAGATGTACACCACAGTATGGAAGAAAATCCCTAATTCCATTTCTTCATGACGTTAATGGGAAAAAGGAAAGGATTTTCTAACATAGTGTATATAAGTGTATATTCTGACTCAGTCTTTAGGAAAAAAAACAGTTGTCTCTTCCAAGATACTAGTGTTTATTGTCTCCTGAAATGTTTGCAGACAGTAGAAATTGATTTGTTTTGCTTTCTTGCCACCAAAAAGGTCTTGATACCAAATCTTGTTTGGCTTTCATCATCGAAAATAAAGGCTTGTCCAACAACAATAAATCAAATACAACACATCTGTAGCTAAGTATAGCAACATAACTGAAAAAAAAAAAAAAAAAAAAAAACGCTTGACAAGATGTGCACCATAAGCTGTATCACAGCGTTATTTTCGTTAATATGTAGTTATGGAATAAACAATGGTGAAATAGCAGCCTGTACTAGAGGAGGGCTGCTTTAATTAGCCATTCCAAAGGAAAGCTCTTTTTTTAAAGCGGGCATTTGTTTATTTTTTGCTGTGTCTACATGCACAGGCTTCCTTGTGTCCCCTTGGCTTCCGTGGCTCTTTTTAATTCGCTCCCCACTCTGCCTTATTGAAAAGAGTGACACACTTAATTAGCGCCGCCGATGCTGGAGAAAAGCTCAGGAGGCTTTCTGGCTGTCAAAACAGGCCGCTGCAATCTGGCTGAACAGATGTAAGCCTAATGTAACAAAATTCAGGTCTGGGAAATGAGGGGAGAAAAAAAGCCTGTGTATTTTTCTCAAATGTACGACTCCTTGCTCTCTTTCCCATCTTTCCTTCCGCTAGCTCTCTTGGAAATAACATGTAGAAAATTGAAAATAGTGTCCTATCAGTCCTATCAGTATGTTAAAAGATGATAGAGCAGAGAGCAGGAAAGATCGAAATTAGTAATTTCTCTCTTTTTACACTGCCGAGTTTAACAGGGGTGAGATATATGTCAGTTCGGTAGGGAATAAGACACGTTTTTTTAAAGCCGCATATCTTCTGTGTGCATTATGATGTTTATGCCATGTTTTATCTTGCAGAGCAAGTTGTGCAGTGATACTGCATCTGTAGTTTTGTCTGCATACATGTTTGTGCATGTGTTTGTTGACACAATGATGACGTGGTCGGCGCATGCACATGTAAAAGCCTCCAGATCAAACTTCCCCTTACGAGGCCTTTCACCACAGCCATCCATATGCCTCCCATTACAGTCTTTAAATCGTTCAATCTTCAGCAGGATATAGTTTTGCCTCCAATAAGTAATATCATCACATAATGTTTTCCACATGTATTCATGTCTTTTTTCCTCTCTCCCTGCAGAACTCCACTTTAACTATTGAGGAATTCCACTCCAAACTGCAAGAAGCGACCAACTTCCCACTCCGACCTTTTGTCATCCCCTTTCTGAAGGTATTGCACAAGCAATCTGGAAAACATTTAAACAACTGAGGCACAGATGTACATATTTCTCCCAGCTTTCGATTTTTTTCATCCCTCGCTTTTAAATGGCCTAAATGAAAACATGGTTTCCTCATGAGCAAAGAGGCATCAGGTTTCTTGATCACTGGGACCTATTTTTTTAATTTCTCTTTGGAAATATATGATGTGAACATAGATTATTCAGTGTAACAGCACCATACGGGCCCATCCCACTACACAGTTTTTTATTCATATGTGCCAATGGACACCCTTGTTCGGCCGTCACTTTTCTCACACGCCGAATTTCGGAGGGCAGGGCACATCTGAAACCATTACCACAGTAAGACGATCTGTTGTCTGGGAGAATATCAACCTTTGCCCTCTCTGCTCCCCATTTGTCACTGCAGCTCTTATTTCATTACAGTTAAATGTGTCTCAGGGCCTGTTTATGTTGGAGCACTTAACACGAACCATTCAAATAAACACTCTGCATATTATTCTTTCGACCAAGGGAAGTATTTGAGTTACACATGCCATACTTTTGTATCACATTATCGTGTTCAAGATTAAAATGATTGTAGCCTAATTTTTTAATTTATGACATATGTAGCAAATAGACATCAGCGCTTGATAGAGATTAAATTCTCATGAGCATATGGTGACTGCTGTATCCATCCACCCTCAATCGTTAGCCATTCGTTTTCATCTGCTTGTAAGTGACAGCTATTACGCACGGCGCTCCAACCTACCCATTCCCTCCCTCTTTGTCTAACCTTCACCCCCTTCCCCCTGTTTCCCATCTTTCTCTTGCGCTTTGCTTTCTTCCGTCTTCCTTTCCATAATAATGAAATAAGCGACCAGTGGAGATGGATCACATCTGTGTTGTTTACTCCATTAGATGATGATGGAAAGGGATCTGTCTGTTTGATGTGGTCTACGTTCTCGCGGCATGCCCTTCGAAGGCATTTCATCTTGTCCACTGCTTGTCCTGGCAGGCTCTGTCGTAAAGAAACTGGTCCCATTAGGGGTTGTGCCCGGTCACTAACAGATGCAAAGAAGCATACAGGGACACTTCCCTGATTCACTCACTCTCGCGCAGCTCCACAACATATGGTTACTGTAGCATGCAGTCAGGAGGGGTGGCATCAAAGATGCAACTTGTGGTTTTTTTTCTCGCTCCCTCTTTCCCTATCGTCTAATTTTAGTGGTTTTCCTCAAAGGAGCCTTTAATGACAAATACCATATGGCTGTGGGAACAGGGGCTTTTATAAGTGTGCAGAAGCACAGCTGCAACAATGTGCATTAGCAGCGTTTTTTCATTAGGCTAATGTTGTCTAGCGACCCTCCCGTCAGAGTTGGGTTTTGCGGAGAAGTGTTTACAGGAAGGGCAGCGTGCATCACACTAATGGTGTAATCCAAATTCGACGCCAGCTGACGGCCTTTGTGCTGATGGCTTTTGTTTATGATTTCTCTAAATGGATTCCTCGTCAGATAAATTTGTAATATTTAGCCGCCGTTTCATTCAGCAGGCTCCATAAAGCCTGTAAGCACATGTGTTCCTCTGCGGCTCTGTGCCTCATTGCTCAGAGACGTTCTCAGCGTGACATAGGCGACGCTTCACCAGCTAGCAGTGCAGAGGAAGTGAGGATTACATATACGTGGCAAACTGCTTTGCTGCTTGTGTTTGATACGCTGGTTTCCAACTAGTGCTAATGGACCACACAGGAGCTGGAGAACACACTCTTGACATAATCGAAGCAAACGCATTTTTATAAACTTGCGGGATTTAATTAAAACATTGATAATGATAAACAAAAAAAACTGCAAACTAGTGTTCTAACTTTTATTGATGAATAAGCTTTCCTTATTCATTATCTTGAAATACACTGCAAGAACGACTTTCTTTCTCAGTATTTTGCCTTGTTTTCCAGTAAATAAAATATCTAAACATTCTTAAAACAAGATAAATTAAGGTTAAAAGCAAAACTATTTATGATATCAAGATATTTATCAAAATGTATAAAAATTAGGTGAGTTTAAACAAGAGACATCAGCCAATGGAGTCAAAACAAAACTTAGTTCTAAGAGAAAATCATTTTTGCATTGTACATGTTGTATGTGAACTGTCACTAACTATGAGGACCTCCATTTAATGAAAATCAGAGGTCACAAAGGGTCAAAGCAATTTCACTGGCTTCTGGTAATTATCATCATAAACTACTAACAGACCATTACCTCATACAGCTGGTGACCAGGCAGACTTTCATAAACAATCTCCATCATCATCATTAAAATTTATCAGAATAACATATTTACTTTTTTTTTTATATTTTACTGTTCTGATTTTTGCAATTTATTCTGCATCATGACAAGCAGCCAAATTTTGGCCACATTTTCTCTAAAGTCTGTGCTTTCATTGTACTTCGTTCAATATTCAATCAACGCACTGCACCTAATTTTAGCCATTACATCACTGAAAAGGCACACAGTGGGAGTACAATGAAGAATATTCCAGAGCTGAAAGGATGTTTGATTATAGTCTTAGATCAGAGTCACAGGCCGTAGAGAAAGAAAGAAAGAAAACAGAGATGAAGAAAGCACAGAGAGAGAAAATAGACATCATCCTCCAACTAACACCTTGTGCTGTTTAGATGCTGCAATAGTACGACTATCGCTGGATGGGGATTCACAAAAACCTTTCATCTGCCATGAAAATGCTCCTCAGTGTGTCTTTGAAGTGGCAAGGCCTCCAAGTGCTTTCGGAGAAAGCCAAGCCAGCTAGTAATCACAACGAAGATTCAGAGGAAATGAGACAGAAAGCAAACGCCACCCCCCCACCCACCCCCCCAAAAAAACCTTCTGCTTTGAGGATGTCACTTTCTACGCTGACCATGATTGCTCATATCAAGGGCCCAGGGCACTAATGCATGTTTCAGGTCACAATAGAGTGCTGCTCAAAAAGGCACGAGTGTCTTTATTTTGAAAGAATGTACCTGTAATGATAATAATGAGTAAACAAAAAATGGTGTTTAGAGCCTCTGGCTATGGACAGCTTCATAGTGCTGCATCTGCTCAGCACTTCCTGACCGCTATCTCCCCCTACAGGCCAACCTGCCACTACTGCAGAGGGAGCTGGTGCACTGTGCACGGCTGGCCAAGCAGAACCCTGCTCAGTATCTCGCCCAACATGAGCAACTCCTGCTGGACACAAGCACCACGTCACCTGTCGACTCGTCTGAACTCTTGATGGATGTCAACGAGAACGGCAAGAGAAGAACGCCTGACAGGTGAGCCGAACTGTCAATTAACATTATCATCAATCAGTCATGTAGTTTGGTTGGTATTCAAACAGTCACACTATATTTTCACTTGCCCACGCACACAAAAATATATTTTCTGTACAAAAAGACAGCAAATTTTCAACAAGCTAATTTATGTTTCCAAGGCTATCACAAGTCATTCTGACAGTTTTCTCACCAATTTAAATCAAACAACGTTCAATTTATCACAAAACCAAATGTTTTAATTTGCAAGGTATAAAAACGCATAATCAGTGGAAATGATTTGTAATGACTCTTGTAAAAATCTCTTATTCTAAGAGCTCATAGTATTTAATTTTTGGGAGGGATTTGTCGATAAATTTTTAATTGAGCATTCAGTTGTTATTAAGTGGACTTTAGGAACCCACATACAACTATAGATTTGGAATACATGCTTGTAAAACAGCTGGAGGGCTGTAGAAATGTTGCAGGAGGTTATGAGTGTCTATATTGTCATGCATCATTTGGATTCTCATCCTTTAATGGAGCAGAACCAGGAACCAGACACATCTGGAGAATGCAGGTAGATTCTTTGGAGGCTTCCTGTTTAGATGAACATGAGTGAGAATTCACACTATAAAACTACAGAGGCTAGATGTCTGTTGCGGCCTGAGAGAAAAGATATAAAAGCTCTTATATATAAGTTCACTCCCAGAAGCTCAGAATTATTTCCTCTTTTCAGTGAGGAAATATCATTTTTAATGTGCTATCTTATATGAATACATATCAGCCCAGCTCCCCATGGTTTTTAGAGAAGAATATACAGCTCTCTATTTTTCTGTCTTTTTTTTTTTTTTTTTTATGTAATACCTGCATTTTTGCGTGAGCTCTAATGTATGGCTAGGTGAGTCTGGGGACATGGCTGATAACACATACAGATGAGACTCAGCTTGGATACGGCTGGCTAAGCGCTTCTGTTTCTGCTTAGCTCGGCTCAGCTCGACTCAATTCTCTGCGCTCAGAGTGAGGAGGTGCAAGAGAGAGAGAAAGCAATATTGGAATTTGAAAGGGAGCAATGCTGTCCTTAATCACAGAGCACAATGTACAGTCACTTCAGTCTGATTAATATCAAAGGAATCGGGAAACTACGGCTACAGAGAGAAGCACACCCCACAATGCATTCTTAGTACGACTCTCCTCATTTAGAAGAGAAATGTGTGCAGAGACTTATTTGAATAAAATATTCCATTGTGCTGCATGACCACTATATATTTGCAAAAACAAAAAAGGGTGAATTCCCATTGAAATGAGGATCAGATTCAGTTCACAGCTTTCAATGATCCCCACAAGGACTGTCAATGAGATCTTAGTTGTAAAAAAGTAAAAAAAAAAAAAAAAAAAAAAAAAAGTTTGGCCTCTGTAAGATTTTTTCTATGTATTTTAAGTCTCTTATGCGTGATTAAAAAAAATACAGTAAAACAGTAATACTGTAAAATATTATTTTAGTTTAAAACAACTTAGTTTAGAAATCTTTTGTGACATTATAAAGGTCTTTACTCTCTTTTGATTAAATTAATACATCCTTGCTGAATAAAAGTATTAATTTCTTTCAAAAGAAAAACTGACCCAAAACTTTAGATTTTTTTGTTGTAATTAAGTAGTTTCTTGTTCGTTTACCAAATGCCACATGAAAACAAAGTACAGAGTTTTCATACATAGACACACAGACACAATATTTTAAGCAAATAAAAAATTTAATAACTATAAAAATTAATTTTGCTGATATACTTGAAGTAAAATTCTGAAATTCAGACCTGTGTAATAAAAAAAATACAGTCTAAATAAATTAACGAAAAAAATCATAAAAACACATTTTTGTGGATGGGGGAAAAAGCGAGGGTGAGACATGAGCACGTTAAAATCACCTACCGTACCTGAAACAGAGACACAAGTTCATGCAGAATAGATAGAATTAGAATAGGTATTAAAATGTGTGCGACTGGGGTAAAATAAAGGCAGCTGTGTTTTGGAGGTATGGGTGGAGGAGGGAGGTGGCTTTGAGGAGCATATGGACGGTGATGGATGCGCATTAGCAGCTCATAAAAGCAGCTCACTAGGAAGTTCAGTCTTTTTCAGAGGTAACCGAGGGACAGCCGCCTCATAACACACACACAGTGACTCACATGAGTACCAGCATCTGTGAACACCTGGACCCATGACACATGAAAGTGAAGGGCAGAGCACTGTGAAAGCCCTAGGGATTAGGTGCACCGAGTGAGTCCTGTAAGTGCACATCTCTTAGGGTCCTCGTGTGCTCTGTCAAGACCACTTTTTACTGACAACAAAGTGCTTGACTGAGACATAGAAGCAGCTTTTCTACTTAGCACATTAGATGATAGACTCTTATTGCCTTTCACGTTTTCCCTCGATCCACAGCGGAGGAAAGTACATTACATCAGTGAACACACTGTCCTCAGAATCTTCCATCCAGATTTTATGCTGTTTTGTTATCGGCAAAGAGAACATGCATAAAAAACTTTAAAAAAACAGCCTGTTTCCATCCAAATGGCCTTTTACTCATAAATTGGTGTGCGTCATCCCTAAAAAAAAAAAAAAAAAAAAAAAAAAAAAAAACGAATTGTCACATAAATTCTGTTTAAAATTGTGTTTTATTTGCGTTAAAGCCCCTTTTCTTGACAAAATTGTTTCCAGACTATTTTTGCGACATTTGAAGTATCAATATAGAATTATGAGCTAAATTTAAATGTAAAAAAGATTGTGTCGGCATTTGATAAATTTTATGGATAAATTGCATTTCCATCAGCTTTATCAGTAAATATTTTGAAGCGCTAATTTTTTTTTTTTTTTTTTTTTTTTTTTTTTTTATCCTTAGATGGAAACCTGGCTAGCAGTTATATAAACAATCTATCAATCTATTGTTCTGTTTATTGTTGTCTCTGCCTATCTCTATCTATCTATCTATCTATCTATCTATCTATCTATCTATCTATCTATCTATTTATCAGTCTGTCTAAATATTATTACATTTACATCAGTGTTGCGTTCTTACACTTCTGCTCCTTCCTTCCTGTTCCTCACTCTGGATTCTTCTGTCTCTCTCCAGAACCAAAGAGAACGGCTTTGAGCGGGAGCCGCTCCATCCCGAGCACCCCAACAAGAGGCCCTGCACTATTAGCCCTGGCCAGCGCTTCAGCCCCTCCAACGGGCTGTCCTACCAGCCCAACGGCCTGCCGCACCCCACCCCGCCCCCTCCGCAGCACTACCGTCTGGATGACATGGCCGTCGCACACCACTATAGAGATTCCTACCGCCACCCCAACCACCGCGAGCTCCGCGACCGGCCTCGGCCGCTGGGTAAGAGAGGGCAGATTACAGTAGCATCTGGGGACAGTAATTTATAAGAGCTCTACTGTGCTGTGAAAGATTGTTAGAGTCTGAGACATGCAATATAAGCCGCCTTTGCCACGGCTGCGGTCACCAATTCCTCCAATCCTCAAACTTTGTGAATAACATATTCCATTTTGATGCAAGACCCCTATAAAATTTTGAGGGAAAAAACAAGTTTCAAATAAAACAAGGCTCAAATTCAGTTCATATCCTTTAATAGACCCCAGAAACATAGAGTGTCACAGTAAAAGTGTTTTTTTTTTTTGTTTTTTTTAAGGAAAAGTTACTTGCTTAATTGAATAAATTAGTAATAAATTGTCAAATAAATTAATGATAATTGAAATCAATGAAAATAACAAAAATAAACAAATAATATATGAATATATAGATGTGTGTGTGCATGTGCGTGTGCGTGTGCGTGTGCGTGCGTGTGTGTGTGTGTGTGTGTGTGTGTGTGTGTGTGTGTGTGTAAAACTTTTAATACATTTCTCAGATTATTTTGAGAAAATAAAAGCAATAGAAGCCTCATTCTCTGTGGGCTGAGTTTGCCAATGCTGCAAAGTCCACTGCATGCCACTCAGACTCTCAGAAGTTAAAACAGGCGAGGCTTAGTTGGATCAGGAACATAAACTCCTTTCAAAATGATTTGAGGTTTACATAAAACCAGCTTTCCATATCGGGTTTAAATGTGCTAAAAATACTCAAGCATGTTAGCCAGTGATATATGCATGAGATATGTATAAGCCTGGCAGCTCTGGTGCGGCGTGGAGAGAGTGTGCCCGCAGGCTGCACAGGAGAGCTGAGTGAGGGATGAGACCATGTGAGGAATGTAGAGTGTGTGAGTGATGGAGGATGTCAGGAAGCGGGTGAGCTATGGCTGTGAAACAGACGGGCACGACATGCTGCTGAGGGCAAGCAAGAGAAATGGGAAACTGAGGCCCAAATAGTAACACGTTTAACACTTACTCTCTCTCTCTCTTTCTCTCGTTCTGTGTCAGGGATGCACGGCAGCACTCGCCAGGAGGAAGTCATAGATCACAGACTCACAGACAGAGAATGGGCAGAAGAGTGGAAGCACCTTGACCATGTAAGAAAAGTAATAACATTTTTATTACTATCCAAAGTGTGTGTGTGTGTGTGTGTGTGTGTGTGTGTGTGTGTGTGTGTGTGTGTGTGTGTGTGAGAGAGAGAGAGAGAGAGAGAGAGAGAGAGAGAGAGAGAGAGAATACGACACAAGTGTGTTTGCTGGTATGTTTCTGTGTTTGCATGTGTTTTTTTAAGTTACCATTCTTCTAAACAACAAGATTATACTGAGCTCAGATTTTAGCTAAGTGTCCTGTATCTCAGATATTTGTGTGAGATACCAAAGTCTACAATCATAAATCAAAGATTTTAATACGAATCCAAAGAAGTCTTCCAAAATATCTATATTAATTTGAACAATTTTTGTCTAATAAGTTTTAGGAGAAACGGCATTTATTATTTAAGTTGTAAGTCTCCTCAGCTATAAAAGAGCAACCTCAGAGCATTACCTTTTTTGTCAGGGGTTGGCATTAGTGCTTTAGTGACTGTAAACATATAGAGGAGTGAGTCATTGTTCAATGTATGCCTTTAACATTGTGTTTTTATATCTAAATTGGTCATTTCTATTTAGAGTAGATGTTGTGTTGGTAACACTCTTCCTGCATCTCCCTCCTGCAGCTCCTGAACTGCATTATGGATATGGTGGAGAAGACACGGCGCTCTCTGACTGTGTTGCGTAGGTGCCAGGAGGCTGACCGGGAGGAGCTCAACTACTGGATCCGTCGTTACAGTGATGCTGAAGATATTAAAAAGACCAGCAGCTCCAGCAGCAGTCAGTCCAGACAGCAGAGCCCCGCCAGTCAAGAAAGTAACACATTAGGTAACACTTATTCAGCACAAGAAGGTGTCTACATCACCTGAAAGGCCTCATGTTCTATTTTGTGCATCTGATTGTATATAAACTTGATATGTTTGATCTTAAAAATAACAAAGTAAGTCAGTTGTCCTGATGATAATTTAATGATCTATCATTTATTTTGACTGGTAAAATGGTTGTACCATGTATTGAGTTCATTGTAAATGAAGTGTCCTTACTTCTCTCTCTCTTCCAGATATCCATAGGGAGCTCCTTCACAGGCCAGTGTCTGGATACGTACCTGAAGAAATCTGGAAGAAAGCCGGTTAGCATGCTGTCTTTTTTATTTTTTTAAACATGTACACACACTCATATATGGTGGGAAATCAAAACTAAATTATTCAGACAGAGCTCTTTCAAAGCCTGTCTGTGATTTAAAAGCTCTCTGAAATTCGATCAGTCAGTCAGTTAGTTATTTGTATGCAGAACAGACAGGTGGGAACCTGGTCGGTGTCTCACCAAACTCTGGTGTGATCTCGGCATAACAACTGTTTTCCTGAGATCACGGTTGTTCTTGTGAAAAATCAGGGGGAATTTTTTTAATTAAATGCACAAGAAATTATGTACATATAATAGAAGTTGAAACACTAGGTGCTCGCAGAACAAATATGAATAACTCAGTAAAAACAGACTACGAAATAAATTCATATTTTTAAATAAATAAATGATAAATAAAATACAATAAATTGTATAATAAATAAACAGGAATTAAATTTAAATGCTTTGAAAGCTACTAGAGTTGTTTAATAAAAATATTTTATTGAAAAATAAGATTTTATTCAAAATAAAGTCTTTCAAGGACAAAAATAAGATTTGGTCATCATGCATTTAATGCATGTAACCATCATTTACAAACCAATTTTAACAAAAAATGTTTAGAAGCTGAAGACTTTTAGGTTTAAGTGAGTTTTGAAATTTTTATTGTGCTGTTTTGTTTTTGTGGCATTTTGTTTGACTCCTGTAATGTTCCCTGAGACGTGTGTTGGGCAGTTCAGTGATTGGCTTCACTGGAAGCACCTCCACACATTCCAACAGTGATGTCAGATCATAAAGCTCTTTTATTGCTCTGGCTGAACAGGACACTTAAGTGCTCCCAGCCTTTACAGCACTTCAGCACTACTGCCATTAGCTGTGCAACAGGCTCTCAGCTCTCCACGACACTCTGTTTTATCACAGCAGAAGAGCTGGTTAAAGACGGATAAAGATATTAAAAGGCCAGTTGATCTGTGTGAAATATGACAAGTGATGGATTCTGTAATAGCAGATTGTTTACCTTGGCCTCAGCACTCTAATACACAACAGACGCATCTGCTAAAGCAGTTTGTCTTTGCTGTGTGGTCTTACCAAAGGCTTTGTAACAGCGAACAAACCTTACCATATAAGTGACACTCATTTCAGCTAATACATTGCTTTCACATCACAACTGCGATAGTAACACCATAAAAAATTAACCACAGATTGAAATTCCATCTGCAGTAAAATGTATAAGGGAATGTGTTGCATTTTCTGTGACGTCAGCCAATCAAGAGGACGACTTTGTGCACCAAACCACCATGATTTCACAATTCAGTCCAGTCTTGATGAAAATGTCCCTGGCTCTATAATCCTTCATATTTAAAGCTGGGAAGGAGGGTCTGCACAACTGCAGCCATCCGTTTCTGCAGAACAAGAGACTACCATGACAGTTGAGTCGATTAAAACTCGTTGAGAACAGCATGCCTTTATCTAAACCAATGTACGCTTCTAGTGATGGTTACACAACCCAAGCTAAAAGTGTTTAAGAGTCACAACTGCCTTAAAGAGGTCTTCACAAGTTGCCACAGTGTAATAAGGGGTGGGGGGGGGGGATTATTGTGTATAGTAGGTGATGAATATTCAAGCCCTTTCTCACACAGTGCCATGTCCTGATCTGCATGGGCCTTTGGGGGCGCAATTGAAATGCATAATTTAAATATAAATTGCCCAATTTGCATATGCAATTAGTCAGGCTGCAGCCTTGAACAATGAAAACAAACAAACACAAAAACCTTAGTCTGCTCTTGAGATGAGTTTTCCTGCCAGAAGTATTTACGGTTAATGGGATAACAATGTAAAAGTACAGATAATGTACGAGTTCAAGGAAATACATTTATATTTCGGAAGGAAAAATAATCAAGGATTACCTGTAATCTGCCTTGTGCACTACAGTCAAGTTTTTGGTTTGAGGCAACACAAAAGCACCTTTTCTTGTTTATTTGTATTCAGCAAACACAGAAAGTCATCTGAGCCCATTCAAATAAAAACTGATGTTTCTAATTAATCCCCAGATTAATCTCTCAGATGCTCATCCAAACAAACCATATGGATCAATTAAACATAAAAATAGTTTTTAAAATGAAAAATAATTAACTGTTAAGTTACTTCAATTTAATTAAAATGTCAGATACTATTGTTAGGTGGTTGTGTATATATATAGAGAGAGAGAAAGAGAGAGATTCTTAAAGGTTTTTGGCAGAAGCACTTTAAATTTTTTGGTCGTGCATTAGTGCGGGTTTCATGTTTTAGTTTAGCTGGACAAATCTGTACAGCAGACAGTTGTAACGTTTTTATCTAGTTAGCAGAGCTGCAGATTATTATTCTCTCTGAACTATTTGCTGGGTTTCTGTTGCTGTGCCCTGGACACTTAAAAGCACTGTGCTCTTTCTTTCAGAAGAGGCTGTGAATGAGGTGAAGAGGCAGGCCATGTCTGAGTTGCAGAAGGCCGTGTCAGAGGCCGAGCGCAAGGCCCACGAGATGATCAGCACTGAGCGAGCCAAGATGGAGCGCACGGTGGCCGAGGCCAAGAGACAAGCAGCAGAGGACGCGCTGTCAGTCATCAACCAGCAGGAGGACTCTAGTGAGGTAACAGCTTGTGCGCCTACCGCACATTGTTATTATTATATTAGTGAACAGCTGCAGCATTCACATACTACACAATGATTTATGGGGGTGGTGAAATATTCCATAATTTATTATATTTTGTATTATATATTATCTTGGGGATTTTCTTTTGTTTTATGTAATATGTAGGTGCCTGATTTACTTGGCTGGGCTGTTTTATTTCCATAGCTTACATTCGATCTCCTCGGTATGGAAATCTTTTGGAAAACATGGAGATCATATGAAAAGCACAGGGGGAAGAGAAAGTGTGTCCCAGATAATTCCTCATGCAGCCCGGTGTCACGCAGAGCCGAGGAATATAACATTGCATTTATCACCTCAGGCAGAGCGGCGCTTTTCCTCCACTAAATGAAACATGTGGACAGTTAAGGTGGTACTGATTTGGATGAGGGAAATTGGGAAGGGAGCGTCGAGTGTTTGCGCACAGCGGGGGTACGTCTCATTTAATCAGTTAGCAGAGAAAGGCGGCACGCATCGGAGTTTAATTGCACAAGCCATGTTTATGCACGTCCCCCTGGAGGATTGCGTCGGTAGCCGTTTATAACTTTAGCTTCTTGTCTCTGGGACGCATTTGAGACTTTGTGATAATTGCTCTTATTTGCCCCGGAGACAAACAAAAAAGAGGCCACAGTTGTAACCTGAGTTTCTGTGTGATCTTTGAGCATTTTGTAGTTAACCTGTTACAAATGTATTCTCATGTAGCACCATGTGGAACTGGGTAAAATGACTGTTTTTTCCTAGCTAGCTCATCATTTCCGTGTTTTCAAAGCAGGGAGATCCAAATAAAAATAAAGCAGAATTCTCTATTTAGACTTAAACTCAAATGGGAAATGTTTGCTGCTAATGAGCCGAGACTTTCGCTCATTTTTCTCAAAGGTCTGTGCATCTATTATTTCCTTATTAGGATAATACCCATGGAAATAAGTGCACATTTTTTGAATATATCACAGCTTAAACCCCTCCTCCCTCTTTCATGTGCAGAGCTGCTGGAATTGCGGGCGCAAGGCGAGCGAGACATGCAGCGGCTGCAACACGGCACGTTACTGCGGTTCCTTCTGCCAGCACAAGGACTGGGAAAAGCACCACCATGTATGTGGCCAGACTCTGCAGGCTCAGCAGCAGGGCGAGAACCCCGCCACTGTCAGCTCCTCGGCCACCCCCAGCAGCGGTGCCGGCAGCCCTGCGGACACACCATCCGCCGCTACTCCTCGCTCGGCCACGCCCGGCACACCCTCCGCCATAGAGACCACACCACGCTAGAGCTCAAGCGGGCCATTCTTGATGCCTCAGCCGACCGGGGACTGACTCACCTGCCTCACTCGCTCCAAAATGCTAAATCTAGCATACTAACAAAGAGAGAAAACTGTACTTAGGGCGATTGCCCACAGGAGGTCCATTTCAGGTCATATTGACTTGCCATGATAGAGAATGCAAAGATATTCTTTGTTTGAAATTCTCATTGTTCTTTATTGTTACTACAGCTATTATCGATTACTGTTGATAATGTCGTTTATTGTTGTTATGGCTCTCTTACATTCTTGTAAATAAGAAGACAAATGGAGTAGACAGCCGGGACCTCTCGATGAGTATATTTGACCTCCCCTTTGTTCAGTTTTTTTTTGTGTGTTTTTTTCCTCCTTCGTTCTGTTCTCAAAGCTCTTTATCCAGTAGCTGGGATATGAAACTATTTGACCTCATTAAAAGACACTTTAAATGACAAAAACCAAGGAAATATTTCATAGCTGATAAAAGCAAAGACTAAGAATATTATTAAGACAAAAAGACAGCGTTCCTTGTAAAGAAGTCAACATGACGTTGAGGAAAAAACATGCCATGGACAGCATCTGTGTCAGAAGTGGTGGAGTAGACGGCGGACAGCGTTTCTGGCCCGCGCGCTGAACTCTGCAGATGTGCAGCAGATTGTGAAAGAGCACAGATGTTCGTCCCTCTTCTGCAAGATAATATCCAGGTCAGTGGTCTGAGAAATAAAAAGCTGTTTCAGTGAGGAATGTAGGGGCGAGGAGGGCCCGTGCTGGATGTTGAGTACCGCACGGCGTAATGAAGGATGCGCTCTGAGCCCTAATCCCAAATGCACTCCATTTGCTCCCAAAACAGGAAGTGAAGTCAAGGACCCACCAGAACAGGACTGTCAAAACCTCACAGTGACAGCCGCCGGGAAACAAAGGGCTGAGAAATTACCCAGAAATCCTAGGCTGTTGGAGCCAGCCCAGAGCCCTCTCCTGTCCTGCCTATCTCGAATCCCACCATCAGTCCTCGTTCTGCTTCTTTTTGCCCTTCTAGATCTCATCGTGTTAAACACTTGTGTCCTGTGCCGTCTCCAATGGTTATTTATTGTACATGTGCTGGACAATTGTGATGACGCATTAATAGTTTAAACCACAGTCACAACTTTTTAGTCTTTCTAGGTGCAAAAAGGAAGAACATATTTTCTCTTTTTTTCTTTTTCTCTCTCTCTCTCTCTCGCTCTCTCTCTCGCTGTCTCTCTCTGGCAAGCTGCTTTTCTATTCGTATGTGTTTGTGCTAGTCCCCTTGTAGTTCTCTAAGAAGAAAAAACACTTTTCCAATTGTCCTCGAAAGACAGACGCTGTCTCTCAGAGCTGCTACTTCAGTCTCATTCAGATGTTTTTCTAAGAACTAGCATGTTACATGGAATGCTAACATAAATGTTTTTGTACATGGGACGTACATAAATGTATTTGCACTGTCACGGTTTCTCTCAGCATGCTTATTTTGGCAGGGTTTTTTTTTTTTCAAATGGAGCCTCACTTCATAGGTTATCTTTGGAGTGCTTTGTTTCATATCTGTGATTTTCTTTTCTTGTTAAAAAATGTAGAAAAATCTATGAAAAAAATAGAAAAAAGAAAATAGAAAAAAAGAAAACAGAAGTATCACAATCTGCTTTTGTTAAGATTTTTTTTCTGAACATTTTGCTTTGAATAGTTAAGGACAGTGCATGCATATGCATACTGAACGCTATGGTATATGTTGTTTTTGTTTTCTACAAAAAAAGGAAAAGATGTACAAAAAAGACACTAAGAAACTAACTTTCCAAATGCAGAGGTGAAAAACAGACAGCTTTAACACTGCAGAGCACCAGGATACACAGTATTACAAAAGAATTGTCATGGAAGACAGCCAAAGACAGACATGAAGGACCAAAACCTGATTTTATCCAAGATTTAGACATGACAAAAGAGACTCACTCCAATGCATTCTCGTTTTCTCAACGTGTTTATCAGGGGACGCCACACTGAGCAATGTTTCCATTCGAAAACCTTTAACTCTCCCCTGTCCAGAGCCAAGACCAGCCCTGTTCAGCTCGTAGGGAGGAGGAGCCACTCCAAACCATGTAGCAGTTCCTAAGGAAAGAGGGTTTCATGTGTGGATGAGGTAGCCTGAATGATCGAGCAATAATCGAAAAGGTGGATCCCATATGTAGATCCTGCAGGGCGAGGTTTCACAACCATTTCATTGTCATCGTTTTTCCTTCCGTATCATTCCTCAAAAACGGATTCATCATAAGATGTCGCTCCAAAAGGCAACCAGCCCAACTGAACCGAAGCTCTTCTCATTCATGAATGGCGCATAACCAAACCTTCAAGTGTTTCAGCTCAAGATAAAAAAGCCATGTGAGAATCTAAAACTAAACAACCTCGTCAATGGCTTAAGAGGAAGAGGGGTCTAAATGGGCACTTAACTGCACTCTGACGGCTCACGTCCCCCAAACCATGGTGCTAAACGCTGTGCATTTGATCTCTTAGAAGGAGTGGCTGGCTCTGGACGCGCTCCCGGCATGCTATGGTTAAATAATCCAAAAAAACAAAGGTGTAAGACACCTGTCCGCATCTCCAGAGAACCTGCCAGCTAAGCTGTCTTGAAACACTAGTGTACTATTTTTGAAAAATACATAGAGTAGTGAGTTCGATCAGGGTGACCTAAATAAAATAAGCACGGGCGAAGCGTTAAATAACTCCTTCTCCTTCCCAATCTAGTATGTCTGTTTTGCTACAACCTTTTTTCCTCTGTGGCAAAAAGTCTCACTCTACCTCTGACAGCACGTTAGGAGCACCAGTCGCTGAGCGGACACTGGTCTAGTCAAACCAAATGGGCACATGAGAGAACAGGACTTAAACCCAAAGTTAAAAGCTCATATAGGTGCAAATCATATCACTACTTGGTAACAATGCAGACCTCATGAGAGAGAAAAAAATGAATAGAATACATAAAATAAAATAAAAAACTACAAAAAAAAGTTATGTTCTTTAAGATTTCAGAGTGTTGACTCCATTTGATATACACTATAATTCAATACATGGTCAAAGATGAGAAATGTGATATATTCTTATTGCCCTCCTCTTCTCCTGCACCATCTTTTCCACATTTCTGTCTTCTGTTGTGAGACACGCTTGGACGCTCGTCAGTGTCATTTAGGTTCGTGTTTATGAGGGATTCGCACCAAACGTGAGCGAAAAGTAACGCTGGTGAATTTGCGCATGCCTTGTTTTTATTTTCTCCAGCTTGTAAAGTGAATTAAACTTTGGGATAATAAAGGCACAGTGGAAACATTAAGTGAAATTAATCGGTCGGGTGGGTTCAGGACGGGCAGTCGTAGGGTTCTTCGAAAATCTTTATTGTGAAAAAAAAAACTCATGAAAGTCATTGTGCAATACTTAATGTAAACATGAACCACAGGTTACAGGTGGGCTGGGAGGGTGTGGACTTTTGAGTTTTTGTTTAATCTGTTTTCTTTATTTTATTCTCTCATTTTTGGGGGCTGTAGTAAATGGTCTGTCAGTCTGTGAATCTTTGCAGTATGATTCTGGTATTGTTGTACTCTTTACTGTGTAATAAATATGTTCATACTTGCATTGGAGGCTGTGGATTTCCTTTTGTCTTTGTTTTAAATAATCTAAAAGCAAAATAACCTCTTGCATCTTATAGGTGAGAATACATTCTGGTAGGGTGCATCATTTGCATTCGTTAATTTAACAATTTACAAATTAGGAATACAAAAATAAAAATTAGATTCATTCTAAAGCGGCAGAAGTGCTGTAATACAATGTTCCAAGATTATTCAAAGGATTAAAGACTAAAATAGAGATACGTAAGAAATAGTAAAGGTGTAGAGTCAATTTTGACTTTTTATCTCATAATTTTGACCTTGTTTCTCATTACTGTGACTTAATATCATAATTATGATTTGCCAGTCATGATTTTTTGAGTGCAGTCTCTATAGAAACCACAAGCGATTAGAAATGTCATGGAATTGGTCAAAATGTGTGAGAATTATATACTTCATAGCTTGATTTAAATGGCTTTTTTTACAACAAATGTGCCCAAATCTAAAACTACTGCAAGTAAGAAGCATTGGCTACTGTTAAAAGTTGAGTAAATTGTATTTCAGTATGTATGCATATATGAGTCGAGTAAAGCTTGAAGTGAAATTAGGCTTTGAAAACCCCTTTCAAATGCCTGCTAAACCCAAAATAAGTGGCCTTGGAAACTGAAGAGTAAATGCTTTCTGAAGGAAAGCTATTATCATGGAAGGTCTGTATTTAAAGTGTCACTTAATTCCCATGTCCCCCATTTTACCTAATGTTGAAATGTTAATATGTCCAGTATTCAGCCCACTTTGTTCTGAAATGTGACAGCAACATTGACAAGGCAACACACTAAGTCAAGCAATTACCTTCGTCCCAGCCGACAGGCTTTATAAATGCGGCCGCCCCCCACGCCACGCCAAAATGAAGCCCGGGATTCATCGATCGCTCAGCCGTGACGAAACCTTCAGAATCACACGACTCTTCCGAGAGGTCTATGCTTTTGTGTAGCTCTCACGCCTCTTATCTGCGTTTATTACCGTTTAAGAGATCATAAAGCTAAGGATGAGTTGAAACACTGTGATATTCCTGCCACTTACCACCTTTCGCGTTTCAACTCGCGTTTTTTATCAAGTGGCGAGAATTGACAGACCCTCAATTAAGTGAGGTCTGGAGAACTGTTCTCTGCCGATAACAATACAAATGGATTCTTTAAACAGAGAAAAACCGCTGTCTCTATTATTTGAATGCTTCACCTTTCCCCGCTCCATTAATTGGGTCTTTGATCACAGGCAGAGGTGCAGAGTGCCTGATAAGAAAAAGGTTATTAGTAAAGTGGCCTGGAGGACCAAGCAGCGGCCTAGCAAGGGCTGTGTGAGATGAGATAAACCCGTGTGTGCATGTGCTCATGAGCGATAGGGCTCCCATCTGCCTCCGAAACGCTTGCACGAGGAGAAGAGCAATACTCCGACGAGACGATAGCTAATGCGGGATATAAATTCGGCTTCCAGGGATGGAACGCAGGATTAAACTCCATAAAGAGTTCGCCTCTAAATGGTTTACATTTTTTGCCTCTAAATCAAACTGTCGCAGAATTTCCCCTTGCTTTTTTTGAACCCGATATGCGGCGAGGAATATTACTGTAGGCCTACAGTGACGGAAGAGAAAATAACACTCTGCCTTTGAGAGTCAAACGAGAGTGTCTCTTTGATATGCAGCTGAGCTAAATTCGAGGTTTTAAATCTGATATCATCTAAGCCTGTTTATAGTCCCATGTCCACGGATGAAGCGCTGAGTGATTCGAAACACCTCGTTGAAGAAGCTCCGCTAAAAAAACACAAAGGAATACAACTGGGGGTACGAGAGCATATTAGGTCTGTTATGGTGGGGGCAAAGTGACTCTATGGAGAAAACATTTTTGATTAAATTACAGAACACAAGGTTATCTTTTTCAAGCACATTCCTTACTGCCCTGGGCCTGGATAATCTGTTAATACCATTCAAGCAAAATGACATTATTAAGGAAGTGGAGTACTGTCTGCATCTCTACCCAGGCCTGAATGATGCATGTAGCTGACCCTCCGTCATCCAAGACAGAGAATGTGGGCCAAGATGGAGAGAGAAAAAGAGAGAGGCTGGCTGACAGTGACAAAAGCAATGCTTAAATGTCAGCTAATGGTACCACGGCACCCTGCTGATGAACAGGGCAAGAAAGGAAGAAAAAAAAGAGCAGAAATATATCTACCGTTTATCTCCAGGGGCTGAAGAGCTCAAGCCTATATTTATCCAGTGAAAAATAAAACAACACTGCTCTTTCTCACACTGTCTTAAAATCTGCTACATTGAGAAAATGTGTAATCCATTATAGTTCTTGGTGGACATAAAATCTCTGGTTTCAAAAATGTGTAAATCTTTGATCTAGGTTGAGTAAATCAAATGTAAATCTAGATTTTAAATCTAGGCTACGGGAAGGTGCATGTACAAGTCAGTGCAGCAAAATCAAACAATGTCTTATATGTATGTGTGTGCATATATATATGAATTTGGACATATTACTCTTCCCATACTGTTTTTCTCATAATGGTATGGAAGTAGGCATATATGGACTGAGTGCATGAGTGATTCGTTGAAAGAACTGGCTCATAAGAGTCATTTGATGTGATTCACAACAAATGACTCTTAAGAGCCCAGCGTTATTGACTTGTGAACTGGACCACTGGACCAGTTCTCTCACATTTCGCACACAATTTACTCATTAAGAAAAAAAACTAAACTCAGCTGAGTCACCACTATGTATTTTAGATATGTTTCATAGTGAAATAAATGTTTAGTAATACACAAATCAGTGTTTATAAATTGTTCATATCTGTAAAATCAGTAAAACAGTAAATCAGTCTAGGCGGAAAAACACCACACTCCAGTACTCCCAGAATGTTTTAGATGTCTCCCCATTGAGCACACTAACAAGATGATGAGTTGAATCTTGTGTTTTAATCAGCGAGATATCTAAAACATTCTGGGAGT
The DNA here is from genome assembly GCF_018340385.1 of Cyprinus carpio. NCBI lineage: Eukaryota > Metazoa > Chordata > Actinopteri > Cypriniformes > Cyprinidae > Cyprinus > Cyprinus carpio. The sequence continues at coordinate 19,001,366 of NC_056590.1, forward strand.
TGAGAAGTGACCTATATGGCATACATTAATGAGAACAGATCAGGAGTAGAATTGCAGAGATGGAGACAGCACAGAAGAATCACCTGAAGGCCCTCTGAAACTGAACTGGAGCTGCATTGCGAGAAAAGTGCCAACATGCACATCGCCAGAAGCCCAGAGGTGTGGGTCTTACCCAGCTGAGATGACTGATGGCTAATGAGAGCAGAGTGAGGACCAGGCCGACTGCTACCCACTGTGTGTTTAAAGCGTGATTGATGCTTTTCATGGCTCCCCGACCCCCTGTTCACAGGAACAGCTTGCTCTAAACACACAGGGCAGCACTTGCTGACTTAAATACAAACTTTGTGCTTACGAGAGCCAGCCTAGTGCACAATAAAACTTTAGGAGGCATATGGAACCCACAACTTTCAGACCTCACTGGATGTGCTTTGCATACTGTCAGTTGGCTAGACTTGAACCTAATGCAGCTGTGAAACAGGCACGTGGCTTGTCTTATGACCTTGGTGCAGTGTAATAGGAAGAAAAACGCAAGGCCTTGGTAGTAATGTTTCAATCAATTTAGGGTCTGTTGAATCATCATAGTTCCTTGAATTTTCCATGAACCCACCAGGGTTTTGGCACTAGAAACGTCTGAATTCATGGAGCGGGACTGTGTGCTATCCATCATTCTGCTAATATAGTCCTCCACAGAGGATTTCTTGTGTGAGATATCACACCAACACGATCCCGGCTGCCATCGTCGGAATATTGCAGCCAGCTGATACATATTTTGTAATCTGTTTTGTAAACTGTTTTGAGAAATACTGTTAAAGAGATCTCAGCTGGCAAGTTTCTGAGTAAACAGAGTTGCCATACACTGTGTGCTTATTATGTTGATAAATGGTTGCAAATAATTGTAACTTTCATTTTGGGTCAGGTGCTGCCCAACATATGTGTCCTCCTTTTTCAGAGACAAATGTATTTATTGTGACGTGAAGTAAACATTCATTATTTCTCTTATTAATAATAAGAGATTTATAATCTCTTATTATAAAACAGTTAGTTGTTCTGCATTCCACAGTGACACACTGTGTGTCTTTAAGGCCCACTCACGCTAAGAACGCTAATTATATTGAGTACTGCAGTTGCTATTAAAAATAGGTGTCTAGATAATTTAAAAATAATTAAAAAATAAACATAACTGCTTCAAATTTTGTTTTTTGTTTTCGGGATGGGTCTGTTTAATTCATATTGTACAGCAAAAGTATCATCAATTTGCATTAAACACAGGCCTTATTGTACTCATGAATTGAAAGCAATTTAAGCCTTTTATGATATTAGGTGGCAACAAGTGAATGTCTTTAAGAATGAGTCATTGAATCATTCACCCATTCACCAAGACTCCTTTAAAAACAATGATTCATTCAGGAAGAAAACAAGTCTTTATGAGTAAGTTGTAAATCATTCACTCAAATGATTCCTTCGAAAAAAAAAACTGATTCATTCAGGACGGAAACAACTCTTTATTAATTAGTCATTGAATGATTCATTTAACCAATTTGTTCAAAAATACTGATTTATTCATCAGCAGAGCACCACTGCTGTATGTTGCCTGGAGACGTACAGCTAAAAAATAAAAAATAGACAAAGTAATTGGCCAATATTGCATCTGAAATGTAAGTTACACACTATGAAAATTTTTTGTAATTGAATTGTTATTGTTTAAAAGCAAGATCACACTTACAATCGTAATGTTGTTGTGTATATATAGAATAAAAACCATAAAAGAAGCATCATTGTCCACCTCATTTGCGAAAAGCTATGTACTGTGAATAAGCAAGACTTCCAATTTATTAGCAAATAACTAGAAGAATAAAGTGCAATAAATTATTACAATAATAAATTAAAATAATATGATAACAAAAACCAGTTTGCAACAGCAAACACAGCTAAAACAACTGAAAACACCTGACACCAGAAGTCCTGCAATGCTCTTAAAAATAAGGTGGATAGATTGTTGGGTTGAATTTGAGATCAAGTCATCCACAGGACTACACTGTGATGTGAATTGGACTTTTATCCTCATTGGATCCTTACTCAAGTTTCCTCTCACACACAACTGCACTGATCACTGAAGGATGTGAGAAATTCAATGTGGCAAAGCTGGTGATGTGCCTTTCATTCCAGCAAATAAACAGCCAGAGAGAGGTCATAAATCAGAGGGGCTCCGTCAGGCCTCCCCTCCCCCATCCTCCTCCCTTCTAAACGCACAGAGTAGCGGCACGAGGATAGAAAGCAGGAGGGAGGCGAACGAGAAATATAGAGCAAAAGAGAACTATCGTAGATGGGAGAAAAAGCAAGAGAAAGATTGGAAGTGAATAAGTGCAGCTGACGGGCAGAGGAGTGACAGGACACACCTGAGCTCCTGCACATGATTAATAGTGCTAGAGAGACACGCCGGTGTTAAGTACCCAGAGTTCCTGCGCAATTTATAGCTCCTGCCGTACTCTCCCCCCATGTTCATCTCTGCCGTCCCCCCACCACGGTCTTCCCCAGCTGTTCCACACCTGGACGAGGGCTCGAGAGAGAGACGAGCCATCCATCTCTCACAGGCCACAGAGGGAGGGGTGAGAGCGCACGAGCACCCAGCAGGTGCTCCATGGAGTTTGGATGGAGAGAAAGCATCAAAAACACACAAAGCCAAAGAGCATTGCCGATGAATGGATCTCAATGCAAAATGCAGCAATCACGCATCTGCCACATTTAAAATTAGCAAGCTCTCAAAGTCTGCTTATCAGGCCCCCAAATCATGTTTCATGCTGACAAGCGTCATAGCTCAGATTCCTATAGAGTCTCCAGAAAGCAAATAAACCACCTCCTTCGGTCACTCTTTGATGAGATGTGATAAAAGTGGCCCCTGTTGGAATGGGAAACTGTATGGATGGACGATTCCTCAAAATGTGGAACTGATTTGCCAGTAAATTAAAATTTTTATAGCTTTGAGACTTAAAAGGCAACTTACCGTCAACATGGGAATCCCACCCAAGACCCTCAGATGATTTGAAATCTCTAAAAAAAGGGGGGGGGGGGGTAATTGCAGCTGCAAGATCATGGAGAGCAGATGAGCAAGACTTGTTAAGATTGGCAGTGTCACCTTATTCACACTCGTTCTGATCAATCCAGTGGCAGAGACGACACCTCTAACCCCTCGTGAGACAGATCCTGTCGCACATGTCACAGCTCTTTCATTTTCACCTTCACACGTATTGATGGATGATCTCATCCTCCATACCCTCACAGGAGCAAAAACTACTGGATTTTACATTTTCTAATGGAAATGTGAGCAGTACTGGTGCAGAACTAACTCGAACAATCCTAAAGTGGTTTCTAGGGCATTGCTATGCGGTTGCTAATGTGTTCTTGGACATGTTTAGAACATTTCTTCTGCAGTTGCTAGGGTGTTTGTGGTGGTGGTTGCTAGGACATTATGAGGTAGTTACTAAGGGTTTCTTAATGATTAATAGGTGGTTGCTTATTAGCAGTGATATAATTTACTAAAATGGAAACTAAATAAAAAATTTAATTGAACTGAAATAATAATACAAAGTTTAGATGAAAATAATAAAAGCTAATAAAACCTAGACGAAATTGGAAAACTGAGACTAAACTGAAATATGTTTTCATGACTAAAATGTAACTAAAATAAAATAAAATAAAATTGGCCATAAACTTAGTATTTTTAGTACAGTATTTTGTAAAGTTTTCAAATGTTAAAGCTCATCTGTATTAAATATGAAAAATATTTAAGTGATCATTTAAGACGATGACTTTGGCAGCACAAAAATTTCACCTAAAAAAAAACAGAAAAAGAAAAGAAAAAAGAAAAACTAAACCATAGAAATAAATAGAAGAAATGGAAATAAATAGAATAAAGAGTCCAAAAGCCCCTATTATGGCTCTTGGGAGGGAATTATGGGAACTATCAAATTTTATTTCTCAGGTTTTTCGTCATCTTGGTTGAAATTGTGCCTTAAAATTAAAATTCACCCTATATATTTTCTAAATGCATGTTATAGATTTTACTGTGAAAGATTCATCCATGTATATGTTTCTTTCTCTTTTTTTAATGACATAATTTTTAATCAAAATGTCATAACTGGATGTTTATTTTTTCTTTTATGATAATCCATTACACTTAGATGTATGTCACAAAAGGGAATAAAATTAAGGCTGGCATTGTAAAAATGTAATAATTTCTCATCAGCATGTTTGAGATACTGTAACAGATCAAAAGCTGTATTCATGTAGAAAAGATGCAGTTTCACAAACAGATGCAGAACAACATAGTGTGGCATACTTAGCACATAGTACCTGTAGGCAGTGCAGGTCTGCAGCTGTATTCAGCATTTGTCCTGCAGATACAAGATAAATGTGTGACAGTAGCCCATGTAAATGAGACTCCATGTGCCAACTAAACCATGTTCCGTTCTCTTCCCTCAGGTGGTTCGTAGCTGCAACCTCACATCCAGTGTCATGCTTGCCTAAATCATGCAGAGATTTACTACCCTCTATAATTTCTTCAGTATTATACATCTTTGTTTTTCATAGCCTGCGCTTCCCTCCAGCAGTGAGTCGCTGGGCTCAGCAGTGTGATTTCCTCACCCTCTGTCCCAGCCATCCATCTACAATGACTGATGCCACCCAGATCTAAAACAAATGTTTGACCAAGCTGTTCCACTATATTATTCAGCTGTGCGAAGGACCTGACACATTTGACATAACGCATTTGCCCATTTAATTATATAGATTCCAGATAAATATTTACAGATGGTCTTTTGTCTGTCTCAGTGAGAGTGATTTATTCAGATGTGCCGGAGGTTTCTGCCTCTCTGACTGGATTAAATGCATCACGGATGGAACAAGCTGGAATTTCCTTGCATTGATTTTTCCTTTCCGCTGATGATTTCTGTGACACATGTCAAGCTGGCACTTCTAGACAGTTGTATAGAGCTGTCATACCGAACCAGTCTGTTAAGAGAAACCTGTGAATACAGGAAAAAGGAAGATTAGTTGATGGTATTCCAGAGAACACATATGGACTCATATGAAGACGTTTAGAATAACGAACATTTGTTTAATAAGTCATGTCTGCACACTGGAACTTGATTTTATTGTCTCTGCGGCATCTGATAAAAAGAAACACTTTCTAACTAAAACATTTCCATTACTTGAAATAAAATAAACGTTAACTGAAATAGAATAGAACATTAAAACTTAAATTTTTATTGCAGCTATAGCTGCCAAGACCAAAAAGTGTCGGAAAAAAGTTCCTCTAATTAGTCTGTTCTATTCTAATATGGTATGGTGTAATAATGAGAAATGTGGACTTATCAGCTCTCTCAAAAATCATGGCCGCTATATCAAAATGTTCAACCACACCAGCTCATCTCACAGGAGTTTCTATTTGCTACTAGTTCATAACTAGACAGTCTAAATATCAGTCTCAATGGGTCACAGTCTTCACCGTCTTGTTTTCGAAATGTTCCTTGCATTACCAGAGCAGTAGCATTAATGGGAGGGTCGAGGGGCTTGACTTAAGCCAGGTGCTCCAATTAGGCTGGCTGTGTTCCAGCACATAGGCTGCAGTGCCGCCCGTCACCAGTGATCAGAGCGCTTTCCCTTCCACAAACACACTCAGCCTCCCATAAGCATGCATAATCAATATTCAGTTTATTGAAAACAAAAACAGAACTGTTGTGGTTGAAGATCTGTGACCTTGCGTGACCTACTGTTGAGAAATATTGGTGAATAATATGTGAGAGATTATTGGTAAATAACATGTCCTATAATAGATCTGTTATGACTCTGGGCTGTGTGTAATGTCAAAATCCTGTTTTCATCTTAAGTCTAATCATGTGTGCACATATGAGCCAGACATATGGCAATGCGAAAGGGTAAATGTAACATATGACAGGGCAATGACTGATGCTGTGGTGGAGCGTTACTGAAATAGAGAGCGGGAGAGAGAGATTAATGAATACAGCGAACTTATTCCTCAAGGACGTTGCTCCTGTCCCTCCATATGAAACAGATGTTGAGCCAGTCGAGGTAGAAAGCCACAGGCGCAGCATGCTCCAAAAAAATTCAGAGTACAGATGCCTCTACCTGGGTCGTGCTGGTGTCAGCTGCCTTTCATATTGAGCATGATCCTCGGGCCATGTGAGCCATCAGGGAATGAAGAGAAAAACAGACACAGAGACCTACACTGGGACGGTCAAGACATTATGCTGACTGGCAAAAATTACATACAACACTTGATTTCCACAAGCAAAGGAAGCATTTATGGCAAATGTAGAGGTACTTTTCACCCAAACCTTTTTAAGGAATTTGGAATAAAAAATAATAAATTTAAAAAAATGCATTTTTTATCACTTATAAGCATTTAAAAAAGACATTTAATTTATATAAGCATTGACGTCAACAACATTTGCAACCCATTTTATTTTGTGTGTTTATTTTTTTTATGACAGAATAAGGCTTTTGAAGCTTTACAAGCATGAGACTTGAAGCTCAACTGACAATGATTCTTTATATGAAGTATTATATTAAATAAACATGTTGACAAGCAAATTACTTTACTAAAAATACTTGCTATTATTATTATTTTCTTCATTCTTTGTGTGTGTGTGTGTGTGCGCGCGCGCACATATTCGCCATTCTGTTGTGTATTTTGAATACTTTTTTCTTTTGTACTTTTGTGTTTATTTGATATTATTGTTCAGTAAAACTTTCCTGTCAGTGACTCTTATAGTCTTAAAGACACATGTCTTTTTTTAACTGAATCAGATTTGTAATGTAGATACCCAATAATTATATACATATTTGTGTGGAATGTTTTCTTGGCTCTGACTTTAATGTGACATATTTCTGGGTGGAACATGATATTCAAGGTGAGAGAAAAATAGGACTTGGGGGACTTCATCCTGAAACACCACAGACATCCACCTTTGAGGAGGTCAAGTTCACCCTCAAGAACATCATAACGTTCAGAAAGGTCAATTCAGAAGTGGAGCAAGTTGTTAATATTAATTAAAATTTTGAATAATATGAACTGATAAATTTTGCCCCATGTTTACAACAATTTTGTTTTGATTTAATCTGCTTTAAATAGCATAATGGACTTATAGAAGTGAATCATCGCTCTAGTTACTCAGTGCTCAGACAGTATCATCCCCAGTGTCTGCACACAATTTGCTGACCTTTTTTCCTATTTCTTTTTCTTTCAAGCAAGACGCATCAAAGGATTGTTTGGTTCAGTGCATCCGCAGTAGTTTGTTTCAAATTACAAAACTTGAAAACTAACCTCCCAAGAACAACAAAGCCTCTCAAAAGTATGAAAGAGCCCTAGGTTTATAATTCCCTGTGGATAGTCTACAGTCATTATTGTGACTCTCAAAGAGCACGAAACAAGATTAAAGCTTATTTGTTCTTTGAAGTTTTTTTTTTTTTTTTTTTCTTCTTCTGTGTTTTCTTGCTCTTAACAACATAAGGTGTTTTTACAGTTGGAAAAAGGGGCGAATGACCCAAAACTGCCACAGTGAAAGGGCCTTTCTGTGGTGCTCCAGCTAATGAGGAGAGGGCCAATGATGGTACAGCCTCATCTTCACCTCAAAGCCTCCACACCTCACTCTGTCTAACACTTACTCTCATTTGTTCTGAGCCGAGGCAGAAAAACAAAGCCTTACATGGCTGGGATGATTCTGAATGTGCCTTTTTCCCTTCTTTTTATTTTTTATAGAATAAATATATCAGTATACCAAATGAATACCACATTTTACTGGCTTTGATATTAGCCACAATTATATATAAAATTAAATCAGACAATCTACAAAGCTTGACGCTCAGTTAAAACCTCAGTCAATTGAAGTCTTTTGGGCTGAAGCGGTGCCTAAAAAAAAATAAATAAATAAATAAATATTTTCAGTGTTTCCGATTAATCATATTTTTTTGGTTGCATTATGGCACATCTCCAGCCCCTCTTAGCCATTTTGTTTAGCGTATGGTATTCTCATCCTCTTAGGTGCTTTCACAGGCTCTGCTTTAATGCTTCTCAATTCTGCTTGCTGTCAGGACGTTAACCAGAGAGACACATTGCCCCCTAGTGGTGCCTAGAAGTAGTGTGACAGATTGATTGTACAACCATCATGTTGACAACGCCTTGGTGCCATGCCAGCAGCTCAATAGGAGAGCCCTCGTTCAGCATAAGATGCCAGACAATAGATTTTCCTGATTGGAGAGTCCTCTTCTTAGCTTGACAGTGGTTCACTGCGTGGTATTGAGTAGCTGTTTTTTCCCTTCTCAGAAGCAGGCCAATACACCAATCAATGATGCTAATTTTAATACTTGAACTCAGAAGATAACATCTAAAAATCGACCCACACCAGACATATTCAGAGCCTTTTCTCCCTAGAGATTTCACATATGTGAGAAATGAAAAACAAGCATTGATGTATAAAAGTAATGATGTGGTCTCACTTTTCTATGAGGCAAGATGTAATTTACTTACACAAATTGGATATAGAAGTGGTAAAAAAAAAAAGATGAACAAATATTGTTTTTTTTTTACTCTTTCAGTCAATATTCTTACAATTAAAAGGGTCAAATTCTCTTACCAGCGCTCAAGGACATTCGTGGGTATAAAGATGAATCCGCAAGACTGGCCACAGCAAGGAGAGATGAGCAGGGATGCCTCCGGCTAAGCACAATCAAAGCAATTTCATTCCGGTTACACACGTGTTAGAGATTATGACAGCAATATGGTGTGATGAAACCTTGTTTGGCTGATCTGTCAAAGTCCAAGGTGACAATAAAGCACTGTCAGTATCTTATAAACAATTCATGTTGCGTATATGATAGATATAGTGAAGTATCAGACTGCAGGTAAATAAGGTGAGTACATTATGCAACCTATTACTGCTAATATTTAAGTGGGAAAAATTCTGTGTTCCATTATAAGTGATGCCGTGATGCATTACGTTGAAATCTCTGAAACGGGTCAAACGAAACCCAATTAAAGAGATCTAATCCATAACGTAGCCACTGAAGCGTCCTTAATGTGCGCATGTTTGTGTGTGAGGGCTTGATAAGAGCTTAAATAGTCTGACAAAGAAGAAATGTAATAAAGCTCAGGCTTTCCAATAGATCATCCTGAGTGAATTTGCCAACATTACTCTTCCCGTTTCAAGGCTATTAAAATTTATGCACACCTACTTTATCTTCCTTTACGTTCCCCTTGAGGTGGCGAGGAGCTATTCTCACCATAGGCAATATTCCTTTTCAGTAATTATATCAGTGTAGACTTCCTAATTAACATATGGCATACATATAGTTCTCCACAGCATCTCCCACTGTGCGGTATTTTCTCCACTGATAGATATTCTGCATTGCTATTAATGTCAATCAAACACATTCTCTCTATTCAGGCAACACAAATGCCCACCAGACATGTGGTGACATTCCCACATCGTTGATGTATGAAAACAACAGTGAAGTGTTTGTGTGAAACGAGGTTAGCAAAACAAGAGGAAAAGCTGGGCTCTGTTTTAACAAAGTGGTCTGACAGAGGAGATCCGCTCATGCACATCTACACATTCACAAACACATACACACACACTGACACCAGACAGGGCCCGAGGCGGTCCTGCTGCTCCAGTACCCCAACATCTGCTCTCTGGAATAATGCATGTTTCATTTCAGATGCTCTCTCGCTCTACAATGCAGCGGTGATCTGCCTGTAATGCAAAGGCCACAGATCATGCGGTAAACTCTGCTCTGGTAGCCTCAAAGCTGTCCTCGGTTGCTCAAAATCCAGCTACAGAGATGGAGGAGACTGGTGCGCCATTTGTTTCCAGTGCACTGAGTAATGGCTGCCACTGGGCTCTCCCAAAAAGACAGGCTGTTTCAGACTAGACATACAAAGAAATACGCTGGCTGGTGTGTACACAAATGTAAATGTGCGCAAATTAATTAACAAAAAGCCCTCTAGCCTGTATGTATTTTAAGCTTACAATATGCTCTGTAAATAGAGATTGAGATTTGTGAGTTCTCTCAACAATTGCTTTTAATATTAGCTGAACATCATTAAGTAGAATATGAGCTCTGTGCATTGCCACACAACAAATATTATACATAGTTATGTGTAGTTGTTGTTTAAAATCGATATCACACTCAATTATTGTTCTGAATGGCAGCACAGCTGTGATTACCTATGGCCTCGTGCCATGCATTTGGAAAACATCACTCTTGTTGTGCCAGTAAACAGCATGAAAAAAGTGACGGCTAAACAGTAATCTTTCAATGGTTACAGCTTAATTTATTCATGCATCACCGAATGTCGGGAGTTTGAAATCAGAAACAACCTTCAATATGAAATTGTTGGTTCAGACAACTCTACTGAGCTTGTTTGGGTCAACATTTTGGGGAAGAATTGCTGGTCTTTCAAATGTAGATCTTGACTCAACAAAGCTGCATGCTGGACCGGTTGCTTTTTTCGTGCCAAAGCATGAACTAAAGATCCTTATGTACTCTTGATGATTTACAAAGACCTGGGGATCTTAATACATGGGATGGTTCAGGAAGTGCTATGTTGAGAGCTTTGTCATTTGGTTGATTGATTTTGCTGATGTTTCAATACAATACTGTCTTATCGTGGCCGAGCGAAAAGTAATTTAGTAACATCAGACTAAAACAGACTTTTTTACACTATCTCCTCTCCTCCTTTCACAAGGAGTCCATATACCATTTGTGAGGCGCATTAACGCCCGCCAAGTGCACAATCACTTGGAAATTGAGGCAACTGCTATAGAATAATGGCTGAGTTTGACTGAGGGCTGCAGTGGACATCCACCCAGTCACCATTAGTTTCCTAAGTGCACTTTTCCCCTCGCTTCTAAATTGATTGAAACAAAATGTCACAATTATGCCCTGTAGCTCAAGCTTTAATTATTCATCAATTAGCACCCCCACCCCCCTTCTTTTTTCTGAACTGATTTTTCATTCAGTTTGCAGAGATGTATGGTTCCCCTGCTGTTAACCAGTCCAAAGTCATTAGTTTCTGGCTTTGCAATTAAACCTGCTGCATTATTCATCAGGCCCAACTTGTAGACGCTGCTCAGAGCTCAGGAGGCATGCATGAGAAATTAATTTGGAGAGATGAAGTTTCCTCTCAGGTCAGAACAGATGCCATTGGCCCAAACAGAGGGAAGGTATGGAGGAAATTATAATGGCAAGTGTAAAGCCAGTCTATAGAAAGGAGCAAAATGTGAATGGAAAAAATATCAAAATTGGGCATAGCCTGTGGCAGAGTGCTTCAGATTACTTAAAAAATGACTTTTAAAATCAACTCAGGAGGAAATATATAATGACTACATATAGTATAAGTCATACAGTGCACTTAAAAATGATTAAAATAAAACATTTTATTTCACTGTAATATAAAAATCGCTTTTAATTTTTTTTTAGGGAAAGCATAAAAGATTCTGATTAATGATAGAGAACTGCATGACATTTAAATCTAACTTAGAAGCATACCGATGCGTATTATTGTGACAGTCATATAAAAAAAAATACTGTATGACTGAAATGATTCACTTCTGCAGATCAAAGCTCGTCAGTGATCAAATGTTGCCATCTGCTGGTGTATAGCAAAAACATCAACTATTCATTCTTTATAATAAACAGAGATTTAGAAAAAAAATTATCATGATCAGTCATGGGGTAAAAAGATGCATTTTTTAATTTATAATCGTACAAGCCCATAGTACTGATGGTCATCTCTGTTGAAGCAGTCGTAGGAACACAGAAGAACTCTGACTGGAACAGACTGAGAGCTTTTCATCCCCATGTGCTGTTCAAAGACAAAAGAACAGACTCTGATTACTCTGAAAGGATAGTATAATATTCTCTTGTACTTTTATTGACATGCAATGTGGATCATGCAGAAAAAATGTAGTAACATATTGGCATTGTTGTTTTGGCTAATATTTACTAATCAGGGGCATAAGTTAAATTGTGACCCTGTTAATCTTTGCTGATTCAAATAACAAATGTCGTCTGTGTGCCTGAGGCATATTAAACACTTATTATGCAAGTGTCAGGTTGTCAAACTATTAAAGTGTCATAAAAACATCCTAAGTGAAGCATGTCCTGCCAATTTTCAGCGAGAGCTACTGACTGCCACAGGCACTGAATGCTGAACACTGGTGTTATGCAGAATGAGCTGATACCTTCCTGGTGTTGATGAACTGCACACACTCCAGCCAGGTGGTGAGGAAGGGCTGTGAGCACAGAGCACACTGGCCCCAGTGAGACAGCATGTCCTGCAGCTCTGGGTACGCTGGCAGAGCTCTGGACACCACTGACAACTCATTAGTGCTCTGCTGGAGGATCAGCCTGGCCGAGAGCTCCTGGACACATTCAACTACAATCAGCAGCACCATGGAAATGTTAAAGTTAAAACTAACCATTTCAAGATGCTTATTTCTAATGACTTCAGATTGTTTTCCCACTACTAACATCCTCTAGTCTAGTGGAATACTAGCAAGACAGGAATTGGATTTGTGCAAGAATGTGCAAAAAATAATAATCTTTTTTAAAATAAAAATAGTTACCTTTAATGAGAGGACTTCTTTCTCTTGAACAGACTCCATCAGTGTGAATGGAACTAAATGGTTTCCTTCAAAGAATAGTTCCTCCAGTGTGAGAAACTGAAACTAAACATTAGAGAGAGAGAGAAAGAGAGAGAGAAAACATTTTTAAAATATCATTAAAATATTTTATATAGTATATGACTTCATGAACAAAAGTTAACATTAATCCTATAAAGCCAACTGTGTTGTATTTAATACGCAAAGGCCTCTAAATGATCAAACTGATAAAAACTTTGCTGGAAAACTTTCTACACAATCAACTACATGCCTGCTATCACCTGGTTAAGTTTATTCTTTTTTAAGCACATTTTATATTGTTAGTAATATTTCAAGATGAAAAGATTACTGGACTGGAGAAACTTAAAAAATAAACTTTTGGAAAAAGTACGGAGCTTTGATCTGCTATGATTTGTTCGATTGATCTGCTATTCTGTTATAATCTAACAAAAGCCTAGTGTATCAAATATGATATTAAAAAAAAGTTTCTTTATTTCTTTTTTGTTTTAGTGACTTCTGTCTATTTTCCAATGTCAGACCCACTAATAAACATTTAGAACAAACTACATATTTCAGTATAATCAGCTTATTTTATCAGCACATTGTCTAAATTATTAGTAAATAACTAAAACATTTAAAATAGCAACTGAAATGGCTGGCAATTTGTTCAAATAACTTACACCAACTGGAAACACAGATAAACGATTTCCGGCAACATCCAAGATCTTAAGATTTTTCCAACCAAGAGCACCCTAAGCAAAGAACGAACACATAATACACTAATATGCATAAAAATTAGGTAAAGTATGATGAAGTCGTCTGTCTTGCCTCTGGTAGTTCTGTCAGGTTGTTTCGGGCTAAATATAATTTCCTCAGCTGTGGTAAACTGTATAACTGCTGTGGTATTTGAGTCAGTTTATTATTCGTGAAGTTAATCTCAGTCAAACACTTCATCAAGCCCAGTTCAGCTGGAATCTGCTGCAAAAGATTGTCTGTGACACTGATGCTTTTTAGACTACACAGCCTGCAAAGAAACAAGAAGCATTTCTAAAATCAGATATCATGCTAGTCAAATAGCAAAGAGGGGGGGATACAAGTGTAAAAGATGTCATAAAGTCAACAGACTCGAATCATCTCACCTTTTTATTTCTGCAGGAATTACTTTGATTCTATTGTGGTTCAAATTGAGAAGCTCAAGGTTTGGTAGGCCCTCTGTAAATACAACACAACGCAATCAGCACTACTGACCCGCTTCAATAAAACAAACCTGAATATGAAAGAGTCTGATCTTACCCAGCACCTCTGGGGGCAAATGGATGATTTTGTTTCCATATAAATAAAGCTTATTTAGACAACTTAAGTGTTTTAAGACGGGTGGGATCTCCTCAAGAGCATTATTTCCCAGATTGAGCTCTGTCAACTATTAATACACAATGAAAATGAAAGTATTGACTATACACAATGTATGCAGTAAAGTTAATCTAAGTTCATTATCTTCTATGATACATGCAAATAATATACAATTCATTTATTGCGCTGTTTCTCGCTTCCAATGTTTTATTATTAGTCAAACTTGTTTTTTTTTTTCTCTTCTGTTCAGTATGGCTCATATTTTGTTTTGGGCTCTATCATAGAATAATAATATTAGTATTGAAAAGTATTAAAGCTATGATACAGATAAAACGAACTCACCTTCTGCAAACACATCAGTTCAGACGGAAGACTCGACAGGGAATTATTATTCAGCTTTAATACAACAATCCATGTCAGCCTCGCAAAAACCTCTGGAAGAAGTGTAATTTTCCTAGAGCTCAAATTAAGTGACTTTGATTTCGTTTTTAATGCTTTGATAATTGAATCGTTTACCATTTTGACACATGCTTCGCAAACTTTCACCACGTTTCCATGGAGATGCAACGCGGTTTCTGACGTGGTGTTGACTGAGGCGCCGCCTGGCGGACAAACATGAGAGTAACATGATGTCACTGTAGCCTCAATACTACAGAGACGAGAACATCAAAATATTTAACACTTTCCACGATTAGTGTATAAAATAGGACCTGAAACGTTATTTAGAAGTATTTTCTATTTCAGCAAATGCTCAGTGTAAGGTTGTTAATATATTTTTTTTCTTTTTTAGCAAAAAACATTAAATAAACAAAATAGAATGAGATTTACCCGTCATCATGATTTGAAAGTGTCCAAGTGTTATTTTTTCTGTGTAATTTAACATTATTTTGTGATGGGGGGAATCATGTAGTAACAGGGTTTGTAGGAATATAAACCTTAAAATTTAGTCATTTAAAATTAATATCCGTCTGTTTACTACAATACATTAAATATCCATTGAATAGACTGTCAAAATTAAGTGATATGATTTTAATTGTTGGATAGTCTAACCCCTGATTTGTTTTTTCTGCATTTTAAAGTGGGTGACTATTTAATATGATGTTATTTTACACAAAAGCTTTTCATTGCTAGAAAGTTATCTTTATTTAATGATGTAAGCATGACCATGATCCAGCATCTCTTCAGGTGATGATAAACGGGGCAATGTTGCTTGGGCTCTTTCCCTTTGAGAATGGGCAACAAATTTCTATCTGGATACTTAAGATCAGTCGTGGGCCCTGTGTCTCAGTGTTAATGGCAAGATTGCCCCGTGTATCATTACCTTCCAGCAAATGACTTGCAGATATGCAGATTTCAAGAACAACACAAAGCACATAGCAGTTTATTCATGAATAACACTGGCAAGCATGGACTATTGCATTAAGCGTGTCCAATGCAACTGAAGAGACCAGCATGTGTTATTTCTTCATCCTCTGTGAGCATCCTGACCGAATCCACTGACCCTAGCAAAACAGAATCAAATTCCAGAAGGTCCACTTCTGCAGGCTAATTATGCACAGATGCATATATCAATGTGTCAGTGACTGGCTCAGCCCTCTTCCTCATTTGCCAAATCTTTCAGAGGCTCCACAGAGTTGTAGTGCTCACCAAGTCCATACGCATGCCGCATATAACTAAAAGAGACAGTGAAATGCATTTTAGTACAGCAGTAGAGAAATTAACTTTTTGTACCAAATGATATATTTTTAAATAAATAAACATATTCAGTCATTTACACGAGTGTGATTGGCAGCTTGACATTTTCTTCACCAATAATAATAGAGGGCGATTCTGCCTGAATGACTTCTATCGGTAACTGTAGGACCTGTGAAAGGGCTTTTAACTGACATGGAGAAAATATAAAAAACATTGATATTAAAAAACAGGCAAATTATTATGACTTTCTAATGTGCAATTTATACATATTGTCTGATATTCTTACCTCTAACTGTCCGCCCCAAGCAGCTGTGTCTGCAACATCACTGCAGTACTTCTCAAACTCATCTAAAGTGAAAGTGAATCCAGAGTTAACAACAAAATCCATTCATATCATGTAACACCAAGCATTTAGCTTTATGACATACTTCTGCGCATATCCATTCAAAAGTAAAAGGTGCTGAGAAATCAGCTTTTGCGTTTACAGGAATAAATGACATTTTAAAATATATTAAAATAAAAACCACTTATTTTAAATTGAAATAATATTTCACAGTTTTAACTGTGTACTGTATTTTCGATCATATTCGGAAGTGTGCGACACTCACCTGCAGTGTACATGTCTCCTGAATTGGGGTCAGTGAGGAACGGGAGAAAGTCGTCTGCATGGCTCCTAATGTACTGAGCTGTTTGAGCCCGAAGCTCTTTAAGGCTGAGAGGGGCGCCTCGCTCCGTCAGCTGATCCTCCACGGCGCGGTACATGCAGTGACCGTCAGAGGAGATCTCTCTGATCTGCAGGTGCCTCTCCATCAGCTTCTGTCTCAGCTTCAGACCCTCCTGATGACGGGAGCCGGCGAGATTCTCCACTTCTGCCTCAGCAATCCGACTCTCCCGCTCCTTCTCAAAAGCTGCCTTTTTGTCCTAAAAACAAGAATTTTCAGTATACTTCAAATAAACTTTAAACTACAGCCAGCCCAAATGAAAAAGTTCTTACCCGCCTCTTCTGGGCTTTAGATGTCCGAGTTTGCTTGCTTGAATCATTTGGTTCCTCATTATTTGCCAAAAAAGAATTTTTGCATCTGAATCATTTGGTTCCTCATTATTTGCCAAACTCACAAAATCCACTGCATCTGAAACCTCCTCCACCTGAAACCTCTTTGTATTTTTGCTATGACACCAAGAAGACTCGTGTTTTTGAGTGAGCTAGTTTATGTCTTCAGTCAGCTGTTTTCTCCTCTTCTTGTCATTTTTGGGAACAGAACTTTGTATTTTGCTATGACACCCTCTGCATCTGAAACCTCCTCCACCTGAAACCTCTTTGTATTTTTGCTATGACACCAAGAAGACATCTATGTTTAGTATGCAATGATAGTATTTTTGTCTTACCTTGCTGGTCTTTCTTTTCCTTGCGATGCTGTTTGGCTATCAGCTCCTCTGCTGTCTCCACTTCCTCCATGTCAAAATCAACGAAATATTCAGAGCAATAAAACTTTTGCTAAAATGGAGCTAAACCATAAATATGTTACTCATTTCCATCAGTTTGAGTTATTGCTCGACAAGGACTGGATTTATTTTCAGCTCATAGAAATCATTTGATTCTCAGTTCCATTGATCTGCAAGTCAAGCGCATGGATTCAATGGGAACACAGTAACAGAACACATCCGGGAAGAATACAACATTTCAAAATAAAAGCCTTAGATACTGTTTTCCTCTTGATATTTTGATATAATGGTTTAAAATGACAGAAAAAATAAACAGCAGGTCCAGTGATGCGTCAGAAACAATAAATAACATCTAAAAAAAATGGGGTCGCATATTTTGGTGCGGTTGATCGCTTTATTTTGGGGATTGTTCTCCAAGTGAAATCTGGCAACACTGTGAGACGGAGCTAATCGAAAATGTTCGCAACAGCGCTTACGACTGATCGACACACTCCATGTGATTATGTCTGACGTGCAATTCCTGTTGACAGTTTTAGCTTACTGGCTTTAATACCACAGAATCCTTTAAATAAGGGATCATTAGTAGTAGAAGCGAGGTTGTTGTAGCCTCGCAGGAAATGTTGGGAAGCCAGGGGATTCAACCTGTCACGCTAGTCTTCAATAACTCCAGAAACTGCTTTCTTCAACTGTCATCAAACTTCGCCACTCATCTCTGTCTTCAAGAGGTTTGTAACCAGCTAGCTGCTTTATAATATATGCACGCCAGTTACTAGTCTACCACTGTACAGTGTTTGTCTAAGTTCCATCATAGTTCTGAGTCATGTAACACTAATGTGATGTCAGAACCAGATCCTGGAGCTGTCATGGGGTGTCTCTGCACCCGTGTTCCTCAGCTGGACCAGGTCCAGGTCTTCAGGTCCAGAGGACAGAGTTGAGATCAGCAGACAGCTGGGAGAGAAACTTGGGCTCAAGCAGGGAGAACAGGTTTGGCACTGTTTAAAGGGATAGTCCACCCAAAAAATGAAAATTCTGTCGTCATCTCATGTCATTCCAAACATGTTTGCATTTCTTTCTTTTGCAGAACATGAAAGAAGATATTTTGAAGAATGTTGGAACCAAATAATTAACAGTATGGACAAAAAAATAAATAAAAAATGGAAGTCAATGGAATCATTCTTCAAAATATCTTCTCACATTTTCCAAAGAAGAAAGAAAGTCATATAGGTTTGAAATGACATGAGGATGAGCGAATGGTGCTAGAATTTTCTTTTTGGCGTGAACTATCACTTTAATATGTCACAAGTGATTTGATTATTAAACTGCTTTGAGCTGATGTAGAAGCATGTAACAAGGTAGTGATGTGTTGTAGGGGTATCTGCGGCCGTGTCATCAGGTGCAGTCAGTGCAGCAGGTGTTCGTAGAGCCTCTGTCTCCAGATGACTGGGAGATCTTGGTGAGTTCACGATGGCATCATTTCATTTATCTCTTTTTTTCATTCTCTAGGAGATGTTTATCTAATATTTAGCAATATATGTCCACTAAAATGCATATACAGTAACTAGAAACCTAGACTTTCATAATACACATTTCTAGTCTTGTGCATGACTCCTTCGTGATTCACTGCCACTTTGCATTAATGTCTTAAACATTATTAAAATTTACTATTAAAATCTGATTGAACTTTGTTGCAGGAGCTGCACAGCATGGCTCTGGAGCAGCGACTCTTGGATCAGATCCGAGTGGTCTTCAGTGAGGGTGTTTTTCCTGTGTGGGTGGACCAGCACACTGTCATCTATATCAGGATAGGTCAGTCAGCCCTGTTTTAAAGGCATGTCATATTGGAGTTGTTGTTGGGTATGAACTGATCTTTTAACGCTAATGATTGGATGTTTTTTTAGCATCCCTCTCTCCATCTGTTCCGTTCGGCCGACTGGAGCAGTTCACTGAGCTTGTTGTCTCCCCAAAACTACATCCAGGAGGTGAACAACAGCTCCAAACTCGATCAGAAGAGCCAAGCCAACATCTACAATACCAGAACATTGATGTCACATCTTCCTCCAGCTCAGTCGTCCATCAGGATCCCATCAGCGGTCATCTGGAGAGTCTGAATGAAGCCCATTGGGGAGGAATAGCTGATCTGAAAGGCCTGGTTAGATACCTGTTTACAAGAGGTTTTGAGCCTGCAAAAGAGAATCTTGCGGTTCCCACAATTCCCACCATCCTGAAAGACTGTATCCTCCGGACCTGTGGAACCCCTCCTGGGTCTGTCAGCCATCTAGGCTCATGTCATGGAGATGTTCATATACTGCCATGGAACCTGCAAGAGAACTGTAATCCAGGGCAGTCTGCACTAACATACGGCAGGCTTTCAAAGATCCTTTCTCCTAAAGAACTCAGGGAGAAAGTCAAGCAGGCCATGGAGAAGAAGAAGATCAGAGATGGACCTCACAAAGGGAACGAAACAGAGGAACATAAGGAGAACACTGTTGTGGTCAGGATGCTTTGTCACAATATAAAAAGGCTGCAGGAGGACCAGAAGTTCAATAAATGTGAGGAAATTTACTCTGGGAGAGTTTGGGTAAGTTATTCCATTCAAGTTCAGTTATAATGTTTCATAGAAGTATTCTTTATCACCATAATTTCTAGGGATGGGACCTTTCCACTTTGGCCAATAAGAGACCACCTAATAATCAACCAGAACACTATAGTAAATGTTTAACAATGTGATAAAAAACACCTTAGCAACCGTCTGGCAAATCCCTGTTAAAATATTAAAAAATATGAAATATTTAGAAATACAGTAGAAACTCTCCACGATATCAATAGTCTGTTGATTTCTACATTTAGATCACCGTTGTTTAACTTTTTATTAACGTATTAATTTAACGACCATGTTAAATGTAATCTTTAGCACATCTATCAATATCCACACACAAACACATACATATATAGATAGATATACAGACAGATATACTTTTAGTTTTAATTTAATATTAAAAGTATATAATTGGCTTAAATGATTAGGCCAAGAATTGTAATATCTGTACACCCTTGCATCTGCACAATTACATATTAGACAATATATACAGTATATACAATCCTAGTATAGGCTGATAATGGGTTTAGTACAGATATATTGTGCATCCCTAGTAAAAATCTAGTTACATTTTTTGTTGTTGCAGATCCCAAAGGTGCTGCAGAGGCGTCTGAGGATAGAGCCTCGATCAGCTGTGAGGATTCAGCCTTTGAAATCAAAGCCAAGAGTTGCAGAAGCTGTCATGGTGCAACCAGTACAACCGTTGGTAATTTTCTCTTTCTGACTTAATGCTTAATGTTGTCAGATAATGAAAATATTGTATTGTATACTTATGTCCTTTCTGTTTGCAGGCAGTGAATGAAAAAGAAGAAGATATTCAAACTGCGTTCCTCAACTGGTTGCATGCTCTGAGCCATCAGCCTTTGAGCTGTCTGACAGGCCGCACTAACATCATTCTCTTACCTTGTGCTGAAGGTGTGAGAAAGAACCATCAGAATTGATGTTTTTAATCATATTACTATTATTGCACACCAACCTGGGTTTCCCTCTTCTCAGGAAAAGAAGAGTTTGTCTTGACTGTGCTGAAACCAGAGCAACAGCAAGAGGATGAAATGTTCTTTCTATCAACCAGTTTACTAAAGAAAACAAATCTGCAGGTATAAAGTCAAATGTTGTTTTTACAAATTCATTTTTCTGCTCCTGCCTTAACAAACCAATCTCTGTTTAGATTGTCAGAGAGCCAGATGATTCTGACCACAGTGGCTCTGATAATGATAGTGAAGATCCACATCTTGGCTTTCCCTCCCTCAGCTCTCTTGGGTATGCTTGTATTCTTTTTAAAAATGAGAAACATCGTTGTGTTTTCTTTTATATCCTTAGCAGCAAACAAGATTCACTTTCTGATGAGTCGGTGTAGCCGTTCTTTGTTGTTTGTGATTGAATCTGTTTGCTCAGTGGGGTAGAGGACATATGCAGGTCTGCTTTCGAGCACATCTCTCACGCTCTAATGGGAGGTCCTCTCTCGCGTGAACTGGTCTCCACAGGACGTGGACTGAGGGGCGGAGCTCTGCTCATCACAGGTGCAAAGGTAACCTTCAGACACATATGCTACAGTCTTTTCAAAGTCAGATATGGGATACTTCTGCTTGATATAGCTCTCCTTATGCATTAAGGCAATGCCTTTTTCATGTGTTTGATTATCAACAAAGAACATTATTCAAGATCATGCAGTATAGATCTGTCTCTGTAAATATTTTCTAAGTAGGTTTTATTATCATTTCACGCAGGGAATTGGACTCATTGATGTATTTAACTTGTTTAAAAGTGATTAAGCATATATTAGTGAATAACTGTGTCCACACATGTTGCCATGTTTGCTTGACTTCATACACTGCTGTTTGAAAGTTTGAGGTCGGTATTATTATTATTTAATCTTACTGACCACAAATGTTTGAACGTTAGTGTGCATCTGAATCAGAAGTCAGAGTAAATATTTTTGCACAAGTTGTTTTTGACATCAAGTGCTGTTTCAAGTAGGACGTTTGAAATGTGAGATGAATGGAATGGATAAGTTCCCAAGCACATGATTACTTTACATTGTAAATTTATTTAGACAATAACAATCGAATATTGTGAAAATAATGAATGAATAAATAGATGCCGTACAAGGTGTCTGTGATACGTTTCCTGCTTTTCTCCACAGGGCAGTGGAAAATCTTCTCTCTCCAGAGCACTGTGTCGAAAGGCCAGTGAAGAGCTAGATGCCCACGTTCAAGTTGTGGACTGCAAGACACTGAAAGGTAGGCAAGAAAATTAGATTGAGCAGATTTGCTGTGCTTTCCAACTTAACATGCAAGATTTTTGTCTTTTATTTCCATCAAATTTATTGATGTTATGAATGAAATTCCTAGGTAAAAGAGCAGACAAAATCAGACTGAGACTGGAAGAGGTTTTTGAGCAGGCGATCTGGAGACAGCCCTCAGTGGTCCTGCTGGATGACCTGGATCACGTGACTGGTGCCGCAACCTCACCTGAGCACGAGCATGGGCCAGAGGCAGTACTGCGGCAGCACATCGCACAGAGTAAGAAATCTTCAGAGACATACCTGGCTCTACGTGTATCTCTGTGAGGAACCATCTGATGGACATCTTCGCTCTGCGTGTTCTCCGCAGGTCTGAGGGATTTGGTGGATGAAATGGTGGTGCGCTCCAGTCTCATAGCTCTGATGATCACAGCACAGAGTGAACATGCCCTTCATCAGACTCTGACTGCGGTGCAGGGTTCACACTTCTTCCAAAGTTTCTGCAAGATCCAAACACCAGATCAGGTGAGTTTATGAAACTGCAATCTAGGGCTGCATGATTTGGGTAAAAAATTAAATTGTGATTTTTTTTTATATATTATTTTTTTTTTTTTTTTTGATAAAAATTTGGATTTAAAATGTCTGTTACATGTTTTTATTGATACATAAAATTAATACATACATAAAATGCATATTTGTATTATATATCAATGGGTTTTAGAATTATTATGGATTATGTATCAAATAGATCTATAAAATTATTATGCTGATAATAAAATCAAATAATAATAATAATAATAGCAATTAAATTCAATATTTAAAACTATGAAAATTATGATTATTATTCCTAAAAAATTATAAATTTTGCTGCTGTAGTATTTCACTGAAAAGTTAAAAAAACAAAACAAAAGCAACAATAATAATAGCAATAAATTAAACTTTAAAATTACAATACTAATATTAATGACTGTCATAATTTCTTCTTTTCTTACTAAACAATGTCACCAATGAATCATGCAGCTCTACTGAAATCTAACAAAGACATTTCGACTTGTGTTCCCAGGTACAATTCAAGTCACTGGTTTTGCTTATGGATTTGCTTCGTTTGTGATGTTTCTGTTAATGAATCCTTGCCAGAATAAGTTGCAGTGTGGACCAGACATTATGCTTATAGTCAAAAGTTTTTTTCTTGCTTGGTGTTTTATTTCCCCGCAGAAAATAGTGACTGTAATATGATGGTTTCTCTTTATAGACTCAAAGGGTTGAGATTCTAAGGTCTTTAATAGCCAAAAAGAACTTCCAGGACTGTGAGACTACTCTTGACCTAGACAGTGTTGCCAGAGAAACAGAAGGATTCATGCCACAAGACCTGAACCTGCTGCTCGAGAGAGCCATCCATGCCAACACTCTACACAGCGGGAACAATGGCGGCTCTGAAGGTGAGTACTTAAACTAGTTATATCTTTCTATGATACAGATGTTTTGCTGAAATCT
Source organism: Cyprinus carpio (assembly GCF_018340385.1). Lineage (NCBI taxonomy): Eukaryota > Metazoa > Chordata > Actinopteri > Cypriniformes > Cyprinidae > Cyprinus > Cyprinus carpio. The sequence goes on from NC_056590.1 coordinate 19,024,869, forward strand.
ATGCTTTCTGCTTTCACAGATTTAAATTATAACGACTTCAGACAGGCCCTACAAGGCTTCACCCCACCCTCCCTCTGGGGGGCTCAGCTGCAGGCTCCCACCGGGGCCGATATGGAGCGTATCGGGGGACTTCATCAGGCACGTCAGCTCTTGATGGACATCATACTGCTGCCAGCTAAGGTACAGATGCTACTGTGTCCATTTCAGTGGAATACCAGCTTTCCCAGACTAAAAATCCAGCATATATGCAAGAAGAGTGGGCTATACAGTCTAGACTCGTCACAAATCGACTTTAATATTTTCAGTGTGTTAGTAAAAAAGAAAAAGGCTTAAGATGTCGTGGATTGTTTTTTTTGTTTTTAATAGTGAATCAAAAAATTTCTAAAGTTTTGCAACTTTTTTGTGAGTGCTTGTGTTGCTGGCAACCCATGATGATCATAGCAGTCTATCTTCTATCTTTTCTCAAATCTCAGTGTCAGGACCAGGGTTATTATCATTAGCTAAAATTAAAATCATAAACAAACAAAATAAACATTAACTGAAATAATATAACTTAAATTTATTTATTTGTTATTTCAGTTTTGCTTAACTTGAAGTAACTAATAAAGAAAAATTGATAAAAACTATATAAACATATTTTTAAAAAAATGAATAAAATTGTCAAAAATGATAAAATTCGTTAAAATTAAAATGAAAACAGAATATAAAAATAAAATCTAATTCAAAGTTTTAACAGAAACTATAATAGTATATCAGTGGTCCTAAAAAAACACTTTTCAGGATGTTTATAGTGTTATTCAAAACACTAATAAATATAATTGTTTAAAAGTACTAATTCAGAAAATTAGTTCAGATGTCTCTTTAAACTAATTTCTGCTATAGATACCAGTAATCATAACTGAGAAAGACATGGAAATTCATTGGTCAAAAACTGTGAACTCTGTTGTACACATGTTCATGTGTGGTGTCCTGTTGTGTCCAGTACCCGCTGCTCTTCTCCAGTCTGCCCATGCGTCAGTGCTCCGGTGTGCTGCTCTATGGAGCTCCTGGCACAGGCAAGACGCTACTGGCTGGAGCTGTAGCCAAAGAGAGCGGCATGAACTTCATCAGCATCAAGGTAAGGAATTAGCATTTTATGAATGTATAAAATTGTATTCATTATATTTATATATTGTGATGTACTATGTGTTTCTTCAGGGTCCTGAACTCCTCAGCAAGTATATTGGTGCAAGCGAGCAGGCGGTTAGAGATGTGTTTCAGAGGTCTGTCTAAATGCACAGTCTCTTCTGTATGAAATATAGTAGCGGTTCACTTGAGTCATTACCGAATGTGTGTCTGTGTTTCTGCAGGGCTCAACAAGCTAAACCTTGCATACTGTTCTTTGATGAGTTTGACTCTCTGGCCCCTCGAAGGGGTCACGACAACACGGGGGTCACTGACCGTGTGGTTAATCAGCTACTTACTCAGCTGGATGGAGTGGAAGGGCTCACAGGTACTGAAGATCAAATGCTCACCTAGGCTTTACAGCAACAGCTAGAGGTTCTGCTTTTTCGACCTGCTTCATGGTCTTAGTTTGTTGATCTGTGTGCTAGTTAATGTTTGTCACACAAGAACTTTTTTTTCCATTCAACAGCAGATTTGAAGTTGGATTGTTAAATATTATTACATTTAAAATAACTTGTCTATTTTAATAGATTTGAAAATGTAATTTATTCCTGAATTTTTTTCAGCAGCCATTACTCCACTCTTCAGTGTCACATATTTTGCTGCTTAATATTTTTGTAAAAATTATGAAACTTTTTTCAGGACTTGTTGATGAATCATTCAAAAGAACAGCATTTGAAATAGGAAGGACTTTTTGTGATGTTACAAAAGATTTCTGTCACTTTTGATCAATTAATGTATTAATATATATTTTTTTAATTTACTGACCCTAAAATTTTGAACAGTAGTGTATTTATAAGGTAGTAATAAAAAGTAGTATTATAAAAACTGTATAATTATATTGCAGTTTGTGAAAAAATGTACAGCATGTCACCACCACTGGGCACTGTTGAAACTGCTTTAAAAAATTGTATGTCAGCTACCCAATAGTTCATATTAATGTATTGTTTATTCTACAACAATTTTGAGAAGTTTCATAGTTTGTTGTTTTTAATATAGATGTGGTTATTACCTATAGCAACAACCCTATCTTTATCAGCAAGATAGATTAACTTAAAGTTATTAATTTATATTGCTATCATCTAATCCCAAATTTAAAAAACAAATTGTTTTGCCAAGAACTTGCTTAAAAACATCAGACTGAGACTGTAGAGCAAAGCCAGTTGTGTCAATTGTTGTACAATGTTGTGAAATATCTGGAGTGTATTTTTCTTTAAAAGATTGCATTGTTGTATTTGTGAGTTCTCTGTAGTCAATACATAGTTTCTTATTTTTAGGGGTGTATGTCTTGGCTGCCACCAGTCGTCCTGACCTGATTGATCCTGCTCTTTTGAGACCCGGGCGACTGGACAAGTCTCTCTACTGCCCTCCTCCTGATCGGGTGAGCATGGTGTCTGGCATACATCGGTATAACCTCTTTATTCCTAGATGATCTACAATATAATTTTACTGATTCATATCTGTCCTTCAGGAGGCCCGGCTGGAGATCCTGAAGGCTTTGACTCATTGTGTGCCACTGGCTGCAGATGTGGACTTGGAGCAGATTGCTGTGGCGACAGAGCTGTTCACTGGAGCTGACCTAAAGGCCCTTCTCTATAACGCTCAGCTAGAGGCGATCCACGGCAGCCTAGGGCCAAACCTTCTGCATGTGTGTTACACACAAACTCAAACATGTACACATACAGCTAAAACCCAAACCCCATGATAAGTTGTTAACCTATATGGATTATTCAGCGGCTGATGCCCATATTTAAAGACCAGCGGCCAATGTTCAAATGTTTGGGTTGGTTAAGATTCTTTAAAGTTTAGTCTCTTATTCTTACTAAGGATGCATCTATTTGATCAAAAATGCAATAAGCAGTAATATTGTGAAATATTATTTCAATTCAAAGTAACTGATTTGAAAACATTGAAGTTTAAAATGTGATTTATTTTTGTGATGGCAGAGCTGAATTTTCAGCTTAGTCGGTACATCAGTGATACATTTTCAGCTTATATGTGGAGCAGACTGTCTCTGTGTTTTATAGGATCTGTGCTCAGGGTCAGACAGTGATGTCAGCCTCTCCTCACTGATCTTCCTGAACCATAGCAGCGGGTCAGATGACTCAGCTGGGGAGGGGGACGCAGGGCTGGAGCACTCTATGGTTCTGCTGGACCCCAGTGAACTCCCACCTGAGGACCCACGCCACAACATCTGGCGCCTTTACTTCGGAAGCTCCTTTGAGTCTGAACTGGACAACCAGTCTCTATCTGAACTGGTGGGACATTAAATTTCCAAATGGGCTTATAATGCATATTTTTTTACAATAATGTATAAGTCAATGCTATAATATTTCAGATGTCTTCTTAATGTAATTTATTAGATGTTTTAGCACTTTTTTTAAGCTGCTTATAAGACTGTCACATTCTGTTTGCTCTGCTCCCAGAATTCTCAGTGCCTGTCTGGACCCAATTCTACCGCCCCTGACATGACAGGGGCATCAATGAGGGATCCAAACTCCTGTCATGTCCCAGTTTTTATGTCCTGTCTGCAGGACGGCTTTCAGGAACTGACCCATGAGCAGTCAGAACGCCTCCGAGCAGAAGTCAATACTGTTAAGAACAGTTACCGCAGAAACACGGTCAGTTACCTTTCTCATCCATCATCTATCCATCCATCCATTTTTTTATATATCAAGTTTCCTATCTATCCATTGTTACATCTGTCTAATCTTTCCATCCATCCACTGTTACAGTATATACAACTAGTATACATCTAGTTTTTCCATCCATCAGCTGTTATATCCAGTTTTCCCGGTGCTATGTTCCATCCATATGCATCCAGTCCGTCCATCCACCCATTAATGTTTTCTCATCTGTCCATCCATACATGTGTACACCCACCTATCTGTCCATCTATACATGCATACACCCATCCATCCATCCACCTGAGGACTGTGTTAGAGTGTGTAGCAGTCTATGGACACTGTTGCTGCTCAGTAGATGAGATCTGCCGTTCCTCTGTGTTTATAGGATGAATCATCTCTGGTGCAGACTGGCCCCAGTAAGCCTGGCTCTCTCATATGCCAAAGTCACCTGATCTCCGCTTTGGCTAACACTCGAGCATCTGTCAGCAGAGAAGACTGGAGGAGATATACTGAACTGTGAGTTACACATTTCACAAGCAGGCTTCTTTGATTCATGCACATAAATCAGTCACACCACTGCATTACTGATTCACATATTTGTGTTGGTTTTTTCATTCCGTTATGCAGATACGAGTCTTTCGGAGCCTCAAAGCAAGCCAAGTCTCAGAGCACTGCTTCATTTAAAGCAGGTCAGCGGGTGACATTGGCTTAATGAGAGCCTCGCATAAATTAATACAGCTCAGGGCATTAAAAGGTTTTTGTTTGTTTTTCACATTTTGGGCTTTTTTTACTTTTCTTTGCTTTAAGAGCAAATGCATACTTACAATGTTTTGATGTTAAGTAGAGGCAAGTATCAAGAACTTGATAGACTTGAATTCACAAGCATTGAACAATTAATTCAAAGATAATTATGACATTTAAAAAAGTGACGTTTTTGCTAAATTTGCTTAGCTGCTGTAGGCAATATAATGTAAAGAAATCAAATGTGTATATATAAATTAAATATGTAATTAACTTTTTAATAAATTACAATTCTTCTTTGAATTATGATGCCCGTTTCATTTCTCCAGAGCTTCTGATACATTGCACAAACTCATGACACAATATAACTGGAAATGGTGTGTATCTGAAAGTAAATACCAATATAGTTTATAATTAGCCTTTTTTTTTAATTATGTTTATGATTATCTACTGTTGTTGCTGTTTCTCTAGCATCCTCATGAAGTGATTCTTACCATAACCTGTAGGTGGCAGTGTATTCCTACTATCCAAGAGCCAAATGGCGTGTTGAAAGTCCTCCATGGATACTTCTCAATCTGTATTCAAAGACCTCGGTGTTCTTCTCTTTGTAGAAGAGAAGAATCTTCTATTTCATCAGCCATAACAGCCTCTGGCTTACTCTGAATAACTGACACCTGCAGACCCACAGGATCTGAGTTTTTCTAAATTGATTTTTCAATTTTTTCATAGTCTTCACTTCCCCTGAGCACATGCCCTGCAGCTACAGCTGTCTCTGCACCTTTGATTATCATTACATTTTCCAGCACACTCTCAGATTTGTCCTCGTGTGAGCTGGATTTCCTTCTCGCAAGACTCACCACGGCCTACACATATACGGCCTGATGCAGCAGTTTCTGCCGAGTTAAATATAGCAAGCCTTTGTTCTGGCCCCTGCTGTTAGTATTGTATGGGTTTGCGCCAAAACAGAAAGAAAACAAGTGACATCATGGGACTAGAATAGAATAAGTCACAGTACTCTGGGGTGAGAGCTGTGGATTAAATGAGAGAAGCAAAATTGCCCTCAGCAGTTACCTGACCTCTGAATTTTAACAGTCTTTGGGACCAAAGCTCAGTAACCCCTGAGGGGAGATACTGTGCAAAATATGATTGTGAAGATTCACTTAAAGAAATAGACGTCGTAGGTTTATAAAATATTAATATGGCCCTCAGGGAAACATGCTATAAAACGACTGGCTCACCAATAAATGTAAATTCTGTCATTCATTCACCCTCATATTGTTCCTGTTAGGAATGCAAAAGAAGATATTTTTAAACTATGTTTTTAGATGACAGTGGATGGTTATTGAAGATGTTAATCCTCAAAATTAGTGTGCTATATTAGCCTTCACAAGTAATGCATTAGCTTTACAGTATGTAAGCTGTTAAAGGGTTACTCCACCGCAAAATTCAAGTTTTGTCATTAATCACTTACCCCCATGTAGTTCCAAACCCATAAAAGCTTTGTTTGTCTTCGGAACACAATTTAAGATATTTTGGATGAAAACGGAGACTGTCCCATAGACTGCCAAATAAATAACAGTGTCATGGTCCAGGAAAGTATGAAAAGCATCGTCAGAATAGTCCATCTGCCATCAGTGATTCAACCGTAACGTTATGAAGCGACGAGAAAAGCGGAGAGGAATTGTTGAATAAAGTCGTTATTTTTGTTTTCTTCGTGTGCAAAAAGTATTCTTGTCGCTTCATAACGTTATGGTTGAATCATTGATGGCAGATGGAGTATTCGGATGATGCTTTTCATACTTTCCTGGACCATGACACTGTTATTTACTTGGCAGTCTATAGGACAGTCTCCCTGTTTTCATCCAAAATATCTTAAATTGTGTTCCGAAGACAAACAAAGCTTTTATGGGTTTGGAACGACATGGGGATAAGTGATTAATGACAAAATTTGAATTTTGCGGTGGAGTATCCAACTTTTACTGACAGTGAACTGAACTCCGGAAACGGATTGGACTAATTCATTCTTCAGGTTAGGGTTTCGGATCAAATGAATCGTTCGTTCGCTGTTGAAAAGAAACGACTTCGTTCACAAAAGCGCTACTTCTCTCAAGAAAGCGTGCATAATCATAATCATTATCATAAATAACGACTTAAATTTCGATCTGTTCCTCGCAGTATTATCATATGATTTCAGAAGACTTGTAATCTAGTGTACGAGTCATGTGGACAACTTCGATGTTGCTTTTATTGGTGATTTTTATTTCTGATACTTCAGTCAGCACTTGTTGAAATAGTAACGTTATGTAAATTACATTTTGGAAAGACATTATTATTCATCTTTATCCATCAAAAACAGAAAGTCAGATTGGCTTTGGAGCAACGCCAATAAATAACGGTGAGTAACGTTAAATAACGGAATTTTAATTTTTGGATGCTCTATTCTTAACACTTTGTTTTTTTTAAGTCTTTGAGAGCCATCATTTAGACGCAATTGTAGAAGTCACAGTGAAGTGAATCAGCCCTTATTCACATAAACCTCAATCGTTCCGTGTGCTGACTACCGTGTAGTACGTCAACTGTAGAGCTTCTGCTGTGATCCATCAGGCCGGTTAGCTCAGTTGGTTAGAGCGTGGTGCTAATAACGCCAAGGTCGCGGGTTCGATCCCCGTACGGGCCAAAGCGGTTTTTTATTTATTAATTTTTTTTTCTCCACTGAAATTCTACTTTAGTCAGTATATTTATATTTCATATATCTTCAAATTGGTAACATGTAACCAACTTGAAACTACTTGCTCTGTATTTCAAAATGAAAGGATTTTTGGTATAAATTTTGAGGTCAATGAGACCAGTGATAGTCAGTGGCTCATGAAATATATTCTCATGATGCATGGCCCATTTGAGATGTTCGCTGCTTATTTCCAGTCCTGGCATTATTATAAAATAGTGTATCAAGTTAAATACACAAGCAGGCATTTTAAGATGTTTAGGTTAAGTTTCAACCCCCTTCTCACAAACCTGGGATATAAGACATTTTCAGCCAGCATAACATCTAAAATGTAAAATCATCCATCCATAATATTGTTCTAATTTTTCCTTTCTTTGTCAGTGTTTTTTGAAATTCTGTCTACAAGATGAGCATTCCTGAGACTTCTCTTTAGTGTTTCAGAACCTGCTGTAGACTTTTCAATAAAGTGACCAAATAAGGGCCTGTGAATTAAGATTACAAAATTCAGTTGTCCACTTGCTCAGGTGTTCCTCTAAGCCTTCCACTAGTCCCTTTATCCTGGTTAAATCCATGCTACAGTAGTGCACACATTCATGGAACTTCATTTCTCAGCAGAGAGCACAATTAATAGAGTCTTTTCATTGTTGCCATTTTTATAACCAAAATTGAACCAACATGGAAGTGTGAGTAAACACATTGTATTTTAAATGGAACACTTCGTGAAGTAGCATTAACTTGATGCTTTGACTTAAATGCTACTTTGTAAAAAGTAGTATAAATTTCTATCAAAAATTGAATTTTTGAACAATAGCGTCTTTCTATAGTAAATTAAAAAAATTGGTTAAGTGCACTTTTTCTTTTTGGAATTTTTAGTGTGAATGTGTTACTTGCACTATTCATCAAAAAAAAAAAAAAACATAGATTAGAGCGCAAGTATGCATAAGTTCGATTTGGGACACATACTTTATAGCCTATACTTTCAGCACTTTTAGAAATGTAGGATTCCAAATAATTTCATGTGTGAATAATGCAGAGATGGTCCTGCTGCATCATTTCTACTCACTAAGCAAATCTATTTGCTGTTTTGTCAAGCATGCACCCTCCGTAAGAGAGAAAAGATTCTTATCTATGTTTGAAGGACATGCTTAGTACAAAAGTTTTATGCGCTCTAGCTTTTACAAGAGATGTCATTGTTTAAAATGCTATTGCTAAGGGGTAAATAAGACTGTGAATTGCTAAGATTCAAAAGATTGTGATCAGATTCAAGAATGGAACTTTTCTAGATGTTCAAAGACAACCTGAATTGCATGTTAACATACCTGTAGGTGAATTGTTAGTTTAAATCAGGTGTTTCAGAAAATAGTGAAGGCAGTGAGGAGGAGAAAGGCACTATAAATGCTGGAGTTACACAGACCAGCAGACTACAGATTATTGCTATCCTGGCCCTGCTATTAACACACAGAGCTGTAAAGAACACTCTTGGACGCTCTGAGTCAGCTCAGAGTCCATCATTTAATGCAGAAAGCTGTGATCGCCAGTGTTTTTGTTTGTGAGTAGCAATCCGCTTTCTTAATTGTGTAATAGGAGAGGAAAAAGGGTATACAAATCTTCTGGATATCACTTCTCATTGAAGGTGGTTCCCACAAACTCATACAGAATATTTTACAGAAAAATATACAATACAAGGAAATACATAGTGTATATATAAATGAAGAGTGTCCAGTCCTTTTCCTGGAGGGCCACCTTACATTTATTCATTTAGAAAACGCTTTTATCCAAAGTGACTTACAATTGAGCAATACAACAAGTGATTCATCACAGCAAGTGATCGTAATACAAAGTTTCAGACATTGTTCAGATTAGTACAAGTACTAGACAGGGGGTATTAAGAAAAGAGAAAGCAAAGTTTTTTTTTGTTTGTTTTTTTTTAGGATGCAGTCAAATGTTGACGAAAGAGCTTCCAGCAGAGTTTAGCTGCGACCATACTTAAACCAGATAATCAAGGTTTTCAAGTAGAAACTTCCAGGCAGGTGTTTTGGAGCAGGACTGGACACCAAAAGATTATTAGGTAATGTAAAGACAACTTGATAAAGAAATGCTGAAGCTACAAACTGAATTGGAATCAATCTTTAATGTAAACAGCAGGATGTTGCGTTCTTAAACCTATAACAAACATGAGGGGTGAAAAAAAAAAAAAAAATCATAAATCATAATACCCACAATCTTAAATTAAATTAATCATTAAAGTTCAAATGAAATTTGACGGCCCTGAAAATAAAATTCCTTAATAAACATACTCAAAATGTATAATACTGACTACTTGGCAGCAATCACGAATATCACGAAAGTTTATACCAGCTTACAAAAACAGAAGCTCAATATTGCTTTGGAATGTTACAGCAGTCTGCCATGAGTCTAGTTGATGTAAAGTGAAGAAAGAGCTATATCTACATGCCTGCAACACAGTCAGACAAAATTGTAATGTATGCACATAGCAGGTATGGTTTAAGACAAAAGAGGCAACCTCTTGCATGAAGCTGCCTATTTAATTTAACAGTCTACAAGTATAAGAGGCATGAATGGGATACTTGGAGAAATCATTAAGAACAAACTTGGACTTTGCTAGCAATATAGCTGCCGCTTGTTGGAGTGAGAAACATACTACAGTGAGTGCTACATGCCACAATCCCCTAGACATTTTGCACACTCTACAGGGAGCATCCCACTCCGAACAGCCAGAAATTATGATGGGACAAAAATTCTTGACACATAACCATTTTTAAGCCAGAGCAGGTGGGCTGTTTAAGGAATGTAACCATACAAAGAGATGTCTGGAAACGACTGCAACAGGAGTAGAGTTGTTTAGGACCTGAGGACCAGTTTGTGATGATTCTTCAACCAGACCAGATGGTTCATAGGCCGTGCAAGAAAAGTCCATTATGTTTAGCAAATCCATTGTGAGTTTTAGCAGGAAAGAGATGTCCGTTTTTTTCTTTTCTTTAACTTTTTGTAAAAGTCCTTCTTCCAGTATGCATTTAGGAAAAATCAGTCAGTCCAGTGAAAGGGAATTAGTTGCAGTCATAAACAAAGTCATAATTGCTTGGCTCTTTGGGGATTGGGGGAGGAACTTCGGGGATTTGGATGTTCTCCAAGTCCAGGAGGCGGAGCTTCATCTCCATGTTAAGAAGAGTGTCCATGTCTGAGCGAGTGAACTCACTGGTCATCTCCTTCCCCAGCAGTGCATTCAGCCCATCTGTCCACACGCAGTACTGAAAATTGGCCAGAAAATATAATATTAAACCACAGCATGCACAAAGTCCAAATCACACCAAAGATGGACAACAGCTACCACTTTCTAGATAGCGGTTGGCATTTGCTCACCTCATGCTTGTCAGGGGCAATGAAGTTTAGATACTCATCAGATTCATAGAGGACAGAGAAAGCCAGCTCCAGCACCTCCTAGAGAAGGAAAAAGAATTGACACCGTCTGTCAAATGCTAATGGGGCTGCTGTGTTTGTGTGCCTCCTATTGCGTGACTTTTGCAGATCTTCTGCGAACATATTACAACAGCAGATGGTCCAATCTGGTGTGTGTGTGTATGTATACAGGCCTCTCCTGCTGGGCACCAAGAGACAGCAGTAGGATGATCAGCACCGGAAGTGCATCAAGGCTTGAAGTAACAAAATACTTCCATCTCATTGACTCAACATGGAAAATACATGGAGTTTTTGGGGTAGCTGCCAGAAAGGGTATCTAGTGCATTTGGCAATTGTAAATCCCTGTCAAAATTATGGAGATACAAGCAAAAAGTCACCAATTCAAGTAAGAAGAGGTTCAACTGGCCAACAAACTAATTCTCTCTGTGGCACATTTGAAATGTCTATACCCAGATCTTATCAACACTTTTCAGACCACCTGACCTTTCTAGAGACCTGTTTAGGGTGGTAAATAAGATGATAACAAAAGCACAGAAAAAGGATGTACTTTTGTGGCAAACACTGAGGCATTACTGGTGCTTATCAGCCTTCACAGAATCAGCCCTCACATCATCTCTAATTGTCTTATTTGGGTCAACTAACCTAAAAAAAAAGGATGAAACTGGATCATCCAAATGGCTTAAAGGATCATTGGATGAGAGCTACATCATCACATCCAAAATGAGAGCAGACAAACATTTCTGACCCCTCACATTCTGCCCACAGCATCTTCCTGCTACTCCATGCAGAGATGAGATTACAGACAATGGAGACAATAGAAACAGAACAATCTCTTCTTCAGCAGTTGATGAAGGAAGTTATTTTCCAAGTCAAAATCCTATTAAGATAAATCTTGCTTAAAGAAAGGACAAAAACAATACTGATGCAGATCATTTTTTAGAGTCAGTGTCATCAGGACTAGGGGGATCCAACAACCTTTTGGCTGTGCCAGAAAGATCCAGTTTTTCTTGATATCCTGTCTTCAAGTTAAATCAATTTTGTCAACAGGGAGTCATTTATTTACAGTTGTGGCATAAATTTGATATTGCCTGCTTTATTCTGTGGGAAGAAGAAAGGGTGACTTTGAAACTGAAGTGAGTTGATGATCATTACTCACAGAGCTACTAGGCATAACTAATGCATCCATTGTCACCAAGCCACACACCAGTGCATCAAAGGAAAATTTGATCTTTTGATATTCAAGAGCATTTTTTGCTCTCTGTCATCAAGCACACACAAAAGGACTCACCTTGTTCTGCTTCAGAGCTCCCTTTTCCTTCATGTGTGGACAGTCTTTACCAGTGACAACAGCTTTGATATCAGCCACAGGAACTGCAACAGGAACAAAGAATAATTAATAAGACAGGGTGTGGCCATCTTTATAAAGTGAAGCCACTATACCATGGTCAGTATTCAGGCTGTACTCACGTTTGTCCTGTAGGGAATCATGGGGTACCTCTCCCTGAGGGCTCTCCTCCAGATCCCCATAGTGGAGAACTTTATGATTGGGCGACAGTCGACAGTACCAGAACTTGTCTGTAAAAAAGCATAACAGTGGGTCAGTCTTCCACAATGTAATGCTAACATGTTATCTTTCATTCTAGTACAATACTTAATACTCTTTTGCCTTTACTTGTGGATTGGGCAAAGCCATGACTGGCAAATTGTCTCCCAATCTCCTCTTGAATCTTCCTGTGCCCCAATGAAAGCAGACACAAGTGATCACTGCCAGGACTGCTCACATATAGACTAGAAGGCCATGGCTGGCACTCGACCCTAGTGCCTGAATCCAAATCCTAATTACTGGGAATAGCAGTTTGGCAGAATAAATAACATTGCGGGATGAAAGAGTGTCCTGCAGGGTGGTACTTCAGGCATATACACACACCCAAAGAGATAAAGAGTGTGCAGTAAACAGCCTGATCACTGCACAATTCCATACCTTCAGCTTACCAACAAACCAGCTCAATAGGCTGTTTATCCACCACTACGAATGTGCGATGAACAGCCAGCAGATACTGCAGCCAACAGCGATGCAGTTATGAGATTGAGCCCATTCTGAGATGTCAGAGGTTTTATGTGCATGATGTTTTAATTTGATTGTGGGAAAAAGGGGCTTCCTTTGTAGATGGCTTTGCTGTCTTTCTATTCTAATTGATGACATACACAAGTCAAGAAACAGAAGGAAGAATGTTGATGAGGAAATAAGTAATTTTTATTTATTAAGAGAAGTCTGATGAATACTAGTGCTCCGGTGCCCTCTCCTCAGCTATCATGCATGCACCTAAACCTGAATCTAGGACTAAGAACTTAAAATCTCAATAACCTCAAGATGAACACTGTTTTTTTCCTAGCTCATGGCCCTGTTTCCATACAATATAACTAAATCTCTCAGAGTTTAGCTACAGTCTGCTCCAAATCTAAACCTGTAATTCTGAATTCTGAAGACCTTGATTAGCTAGTTCAGGCCCTGTTTCCATACAATATAACTAAATCTCTCAGGGTTGGCAGGGGCCTTCCAGACCTTCTGAAGACCTTGATTAGCTAGTTCAGATGTTTTTAACCAGGGTTGGAGCTAGATTTTTAAGGTTGGTGGAGTTTTAGATTTTAAGGTTTTTTTTGCTGTCTAAAAGAGAGAAAGGAAACCTAGTCAATTTTTGAGATTGAATGTTGGATATTTAATGTTTATTTTGTGAACTGGAATGATTATTTTGTTCTGCATGAGACTATGGGGGGACAATAGGGAATACAAATGTCAATGTAGCACCTGTCACATTCAAAAGCCACAGGTGCACCTTCATTCTGTCGTCTAAGAGCAATGCTTGAAAGCTTGCTGAAAAGGTTAGTTGTGCACAGACAAAAGAAATCTTCTAACATTGGGTTATCTTGGGCTTAAAGATACCTGAATTGTGGTGGCTTCATGTGGTTGGTGCTTCCTGTGGGGAACCTCATTGTACAGGTTGTATTAGAGAACAGAACATATCTGAATGTCATGGAATGTGCTATTGAAATGTAATTCAGACTTGACTGACAAGTAATAACTTTATCACAAAGGTTACTATAACAGTTGATGAAAAACAGAACCGCTATCTCTGCTATGAAAATCCTGATATACAATATACTGCAGGATACCTCAAACATGTGGAAATGGGCAAAGGTAAATATTCAGTGCTATTTCATATGGGACATGCACACTGACAAGAATCAGTCACTGAACTCTTGGTTACTACTAGGCAGTTGGCATTCCTTGTTACTGGAGATATACAGTAGGTTCTATATTTGATTGATTGTTGAATGAGGTTTCCCACAGGAAGCACCAACCGCACAAAGCCACCGTAATTATCCAATCCTAGACAACTTGGAATTGGGAATTTCTCACCTCCTACTCAATAATAACCACTGTTATAATGCTTAAGGCCAAACGCCATTCCATTTGAAAAACCAAATGGAATTTTGAGATTCCTGGAATGCAGCATAACTGGAATACTTTGAGTTTGAAAGCACAACATTTCAACATCCAAACATTCCCAACCCTAATTTGATCTAATTGCAACTTTGTGTACAAAAGTACAAGAATGTTTGCACTCTTTGTAGTCACAGCTTCATTTTGTTGCACAAAGCTGAACTCTGCTTAACCTTTTCACACTGAGGCAACATGAGCCACAGAAACCACTGGCAAATAATGATTTATCACATGTATAATGCACATGTGTTACGTCAATCAAATTGTGAGAGGGTGCCACCAACCTTCGGCAGATAACAGAATAGTTGATTGTGAGCAAAACATTTTAAAAAATGTAGGCAATGAAACTGGCTAAGTGTAAAAAATATCAAATGAATAAAAAAGAGAAAGCATGAATGAGAGATTTAGTGAGAAAGTAGGGACCCTAAAAGAGAGAGAAAGGAAGAAAGAGAGAGGCAGGCAGACAGAGAGCAAGAGACAGACAAGGTGTCTAGTCTCAGAATCATCTAATCCTGTAGAAGTGTGAAGAGTGTTAAATTATCCAGGCTAACTGATAAAGCCTCCCTCTGAGCTCCTCAGACAGCCCTCCTCTTCAGCCAGCCTGTGTAAAAAGCGATATTACATTGGACGATCTTTCAACTCTTCAATCTGCGGCGTAAGCTTTATCACTCCCACCACTCAGCGCTTGTTTGAAATTGGCTCCATACTTCCGCTCTCTCAGCAACGGACAAGGCTTGCTAAATCATGCTGTCGGTTTAATAATAGCACTAATAAAAAATATAAACAGAACATATAAATTTCAGAGTGTGTTGAAGTAATATAGTTGGATTAAAATATCACTAGAAAGTTATGCTAGGCTCCAGTAAACTAAATACTCAAACAGAGCTGATGTGTTTAAAACTGAAAGCTGAAAGTGCATTCATTTTGAAGAGGAAAACACTTTTACTGTGTATTAACCAGACACAATTCAAGGAGTAAGCTAATTTTAAGAAGAAACTGAAGGTGAAAACGCTGTTACATGACAGAAACATGTTCAGAAGAATGAGGACAAATTCATATTGTTTACATGCTAAGAACACACTTCGTATTTTCATTTATTTCTATGCTGGTTCACCAAACAGCATCCTTTTTATGGTTCTCCCTAGGGAACCCTGAGGGATTTGTCATGCAATATTCTATGTTAATCTTCTACCACAATGAAACTCTTGAAAAAGTTTAATGGTATACACAGAGGTCGAAATTAACTTTTTTACTTGGTAGAACTGGTTCTCCGAACTTCAGGAAGTTAGGAGCACCAACAAAAATTTAGGAGCACCTACTGAATATTACGGAGCATCACAACTGCCAATTGAGCAGAAGGGCTGGCAACAACCTGATGATTAAAAGCTTAAACTATTTGAACCTGATCCTGAATTCTTTGCCACACACTTGGCCTGGCATTTCTTGTTAGTGATGCATCGATCTTTCATTCCGATTGCTAATGTTTTAGAAGCGAGTAAGCTGATTCTGATTGCCGGTTTTTAAAATATTTTTTTATTTTATTTTTTTAAAGTGAGAGACAATAAAAATGTAAATGAACAAGATGTTTATTTGGTATATTACAGTCTGTATCCATAGCCTAAAATTAGAGACAGCCACAGCATTTTAATCATGATCCAAACAAAGATGCTGCATACATGACCAGTTTCAGATGCAAATTAGAATGTATTATTTCAAAATCTGAATCAAAAACAGGTCTGACTTTAACTTTGTGAAATTATGCTACATAAAACATCTGCTTAAAATAAAAACAGCAGACGGTCTGAATGAAAATGCAGTTTCACTCTCTGACAGCAGGTGGCGCTTATGGAACAGCATGATAGAGCGTTTCCTTGGTTACCGCTGTAAACAATGCACTGCACTGCTTTGTTCTTTATATAATCAATATACAGAGGCACATACTCTGTAGCAATTCACAAATATTTAGCAGAGA
This sequence comes from Cyprinus carpio, assembly GCF_018340385.1. Lineage (NCBI taxonomy): Eukaryota > Metazoa > Chordata > Actinopteri > Cypriniformes > Cyprinidae > Cyprinus > Cyprinus carpio. The sequence goes on from NC_056590.1 coordinate 19,041,038, forward strand.
AATCAAGACAGGTCGCACCACAACAATTATGTGCACTCACACAAATGCTCCCAAAAATATTTTGGGGTTGCACAGATTACATTTCGGGAGCATATGTGACCAAAACGGTCGCAATCTCAAGCCCTGATACAGGTGAAGAATTGTATCTCAATGCATTTTCTGTGTGGCCAGGTCTATTGACATGCAGAAACAGAATTTCAAGCAATAGACAAAATGTAGTGTTGTTTATAGCTGCTGGTTAGGACAGAAAGAGGCAGCTTTGAATCTTTCATTCCAAAAACTACTTGGAATCTTTATGGAATAAAAATGGTTTAAAAAAGAACAAAAATAACTTCCTCACCCTAATGCTCAGTGTGTGTGTTTCTTACCCTGTCTCCTTCGGCTGCTGATCTTCCTGAAGCAGGTGCCCTCACACAAACGATTGAGGCGTTGCTGTTTGATCAACTCCATGATCTCTGGCTGGATTTTCTCCCTAAGCTCCCTGGAGAAACAGCAGAGGATCACATGAATGCCGTTTAAAGTACACCTTTTTACTGGCAGTTAACACCAAGAAAGACTCAACAACATCATTTATAAAGTCACATAGAGACTTGGTCTTTAGACATTTCTTTGTACAAGTCTGTAAGAGCCAGAAAAAAATTCCTTTTATTTAGTGGTTTGATAACGCTACTGGCAAATTTACTGTGCTGCTTTAAATCTAAAACAGAATTTTGCTATATTAATTAGCATTTAAAGGTCTCTCTAATGTAATTTAGCTATTAAGTAATTCATGAGAAAAGAAAATATTTTGTTCACATTCTGTGAAAACAAATTGGCTTATCTGTTTGTTTTATAGTTTTTTTTTTTTTTTTTTTTTACATTTAATTTTGTCATAGATTACAAAAACTGATTTTTGTGAGTCCAACATTGGACGTTACAGAATGTTCTCTGAGATTGTACATTCCAGCTTAAATGATTACTGTAATGCAGTGTTTAATATAATTAATGGAGACTCCTCTTTGTTTAATGAGTAATGAACTAGTGTTATCTTCATTGCCGTTATTGCCATTGCAGTTTCAGTGGAAATTGCATTTAAAGGCTTGTTTTCAATCATGAGTGGGACACAGGTGCAGTACACATGGACCAAAACTGGGTGAGTCTGATTGTGGGAAATGAGTGCTTCAAATAATTAAAGAGTTTCTAGTGACTCACAGGATGGGCCGGGACTGGAAATCCTCCTGGTTCATTCTCTCGGACTGGCGCAATTTGAGGATCTCGGTGTAGCTCAGATTTTGCAGACGACTTTTAAACTGATCCAGAGAGTTAGGCTTGATCGTGAGAGCACGAGTGATCTGTTCCTTCACCACCTGCATCACCTATAGTACATAAACACAGAGTTCATCATTTAGGACATCATTTTATGCATCCAGGAAGACACTACAGTACTCATTATGTCATGCTTTTATTTGGCTCCAGCTTTTGAATCACACAAAGACAAAAGTTAAGACCTTTGACTGAAACAGTTCGGCATTATGACAGCACAAGGCGAGTATATCTGACCATGTGCTTTTCTTATGATCATGATTTTAAAAACCTTACACTTACATTCCTATAATTAGTTTTGGAGTCAAAAACAACATTTTGACAGTATTGTACAGTCTAGTACATTCTCAGAGAAAAGGTTTCAGAATAGATTAGGAAAAATGTGAGAGTTGGACAAGGAAAAGAGTGAATGCTGCTCTTGTGAATGAAAATAAAAAATGAAAATCACAATGTATATAAAGAAGAGTCTTGGGTGTAGAATTGATAAACATTGTCACCAAAATGCACACACACATACACAGGTAAGATAATTCAATACATTAATGTTATTAGCAATCCCTTTCTTACAAAATCATTTACAGTATATTATGCATAATCACATTACTGTTAAGCACCTGGACAGGCATTCACAGGCTTTTTAAACTCCAAATAAAAAGCTTTTAAAATACAATGCATCCTTATGATACAATGCATCCTTAAACAAAAATCAGTTAATACCTACCCTAGACACTACTCTACATGCATCTTAAATAAGATTCCCTAATGCTTCTTTAATCACTGTCCTACAAAATTCAAAAACGTAAATGCCAACAATGAAACTGAGCAAAAGTGCTTTAGAGTCTTGAGCTTTTGATTGATCTAAAATCAGTTTTTATGCTCAGTTTTTTCTGAATCTCAACACAGTTCAACAAAACCCTTCTGATTTATAAAATAACAAACAGGACATGGGATATTACAAATGGGCTCGAACACAAGCTACATGATTACAAGTCCACATCAAGTGCACCACTTGGGGAGGATCCAATGACTTACAGGGTATGAGTCATGCATACAGTTAAGATGTTAATATTTACATGTTAAATACATTATAATGTCTAGAGTAGGCAAGTCTTGAAGCTTTGTTTGTTTTCACAGGTATTGGTTCCATCAAGAGCACACATACGTTGCTTTGAAGAAGCTCTTCATGTGGAGTCATGACAGCTGTCTTGGGGATTGTTGTTCTTCAAAGATTCAAATGCAAACAAACAGAAGTGACAGTTAGCAATGGACTATGACACAAGAATTCACCCATATGCAGCAAAACATCAACAGCTTTCCTTCATCCTCAGATACAGAAATGCCCAGCTGCCGTGGAGCTACAGCTTTCCCAGTGATGCGTGAATAACACACAGCTCGAAATCACAAACATCACTTCTCGAAATCTTGCCTTAGGCTACAGATTATATGCGGTGATTAGCTGGGGAGCACAGTGAAGGATGAGTTGGGAAGCTGGAACCGAGTCCAGTTGCTTTTCACGCATGCATCCCCTCCCAGTCATCCAGAGAAGCAGGTGCCGTTGGCCCCCGCAGCAGGATTAGATGAGGTTTAATTAGTGCTAAGACTGGGCCAAGGTCAGGGCCCTCTCCCAAATCACTACCTGAAGAATGAGAGGAGTGATTGCTGGTGGGATAAACCAGAGACGGCTCCATTCGGATAGGTTAGTAGCATTTAAGTGGGATTTGGTTTTGAGGGGTTTTTGTGGGGTGTGGGTGGGGGAAACGTCTCCACTTGAAACAAACCCTTATGGCAGGAGAAGCAATTTTCTGAGCACATTGGCAGATTTTTCACGGTTCAGAATTAATTAATCCAAGGCGGTCTCTCACTTCCTTTTATCAGCCTCTTTAAATCAAGTCGTGATGGCTGAAATAGAAGCAGACCTTTTATTCGTGAGGATGAGGTGATATGGGGGAACAGTGGAATTTCAGCTGCTGATGTGGTGGGCGGTGATATTTGTGAATAAAGCGGAAATGGACCTTTTTTTAGACAAACGCACTAAGTGTGTCACAGCCTCACTAAGAAGTGTACGAGTCTTCAACTGCCCTGCCATCCTTATTGTCTTTCTCTCGCCTCTCCTCTCCCGATGATCTAAATGCACAGAACACACTCGCCCACTGCGTGTCAGCCTGCAGATAATACAGAGTGACATACAGTGGGGAAGAATGAATGTGTGTGTATTTGTGCATGTTTGTGCGCTTGTGAATTAAAAAATTGAAAGCACACTTGTTCTGCATTGGACTATATATTTTGATTTATATTTATACATAGGCACTTCAATACTTTTGATTTAATGCTTTTGAGCATCAAAGCTACAACGCCACTGTACAAATCTATTGTTTCCCACAAGCACAACAAATGAGGAATTAATCTTAATAATAAAGTGTTTCTGAAATATCTTTGGAAAGTGAATGGGCTTGTGGGATTGTGCCAGTACCATTAAAGGCCATGAATAGAGTTGTGCTACGACACCTAGCAGTATAATATCTAATATAAAATGGCAGAAAAAACAGCAAGATTTCGTATACTGCCATCTTGGACTACACTGAGAAAACCGAAGTAAACAAATACGAATTTTAGGGCCATTACAGACAAGTGCCGTAGAAGACATTTATATCCCTTTATAATTTTATATCCAATAAACTGGCTACTGAACAGCTGAAAAAATATAATAAATGGATTTTCTGGCTGATTAAAGCTTCCAACTATTTGTGCTGTGGGGTCCAACCAATTCAAAGCAAACGGCTATGGTACACAAGCCAAACGTTAACAAGAAACAGACAAACAAACCAACTGTAAACTAGACTGTAACATGAGTCAGTAAAATAGTGATACATTATAATTAGGTTTTCCTGCCTTTTTTACTGTAAGATCATATGCAGTGCAATGAAACCAATGTGCATCCAAATGCGAAAGAATAACCATCAGCAGACAGAAAAAAAATAGGGGGAAAAAAGAGAAACTAATCCAATATGAAAGTGATATGTGTTTGTTAAAGATGGATGCTTATGCATTGCAATACTTTTCCATCAAGATGTAAAAAATATGTAATGCCCAAAGATGTCTATCTGGCCTAAGTGTGCACAGACCAATCATTTAAAAAAAATCTAAATAAATAATAAAAATATAAAACAATGTTATTACATAGAAGCATATAGTGGTCCACTAGTTGGTTTGGCAGCACCTTTTTGCAGCTACAGCAGTTTGCTCACCTCCCTCTTCCAGACAGCCAATCAAAACTGCCTCCAATCAGGGCAGCAAGATTTATCACTCCTGTCTTATTTTAATTACAACTTCGCACAGCTATCCATCATGAATTCACATGTATGCCTCTCTGTTTTTCACACCAGTACATAATTAATAGTCATATTTATTTTCTACCTGTAATTATGCAAATGCCGTTATTCAGTCGCATCAGAAGAGTTTTTTATTGATTTAAGAAGATGAGTCACATATAAGTTTATGAGCAGCTTTGCTGTAAACAAAGCCTAGAAAAGGATGATCTTTATTTATGATCCTGATATTTTGTACGGAATTTGATGCATAATAAACACAGAAACGTCTGTAATGAAACATTCTGCATGCGCTGCTAAAACAAACAATGACAACAGCCACAGAATTGTCTCAGCAGACTTGCCAAATCCTTGATCAAACTTTACACTAAACCAGTCCTAACCTGATACAATGTGACAAGATTCCAATTTGTCTGTCCACATCAGACACAACATGCAACAAAATCAATCAAAATCCACAGACACTCAGAAAAGTGTCTGAAAGTACATAATCTAATTCATTTATTACGCAATTTTAACATTATAAAAAAATACATACACTGAGTTGACAGTTTTAACATTTATATTCATTTTAAATTAAATTATTCATAGTTGCTTTCAGTATGGCTAAAAAGGTCACGCAACATGATATTCAAACATCAGACCCTTTTAACACCAAATAAAGTACCAAATCAGCACCTATTATCTTTGCCAAAGTGTGTATGTTGTTGCTCCAGCCATGACATTGCAGAAATAGAAATAGAGTTCCATTGCTTGTTGTGTATCTCAATTGCAGCTGGTTATGACAAAAACTCTGATAACTTTTATCATGGGTCACGTCTGGTTAGGACATGGTGTTAGAATCAAATTCAAAACCTTCCTGTTGACACGGTTCTTTAAAGTCAAAGTCAAAGCTGCTTAATTAGCCTAGGGAGTCACATCAACACTCAAATCTTCACTGCAAATGCAAGAATCATCATTTACAACCTGTCAATCACCCAAATAGTGTTTAGATCATAGACTTCAAATCTCAAATGGAAAGGAACAGAAAACAAAATTTACAATTTACAGAGGCTGGAAAGCCTATTTTGCACGTCTCTGTCATCCTTCCTCACATTCATTCTGCTTGTTATGGTCTGTGGACCCAACAGGGCAATCAGGCACAAAAAGGAAAAGGGACATTTATCCATTCCACAATTGACATGCTAATTATGCCATTTCCTCCCCCTTAACGATTTTTTTTATTGTTGTTAATGATTATTATCATAGAAGTGGTGGTTATTTCTTAGAAAGACAAATAGATATCATTAACGGAAAAATCATTTGCTGGAAACCCTGACAGCAAAGACCAAGTGATGAATTTAGATGCAGTACAGTCTGGAGTCTTTTTTTCATAAATGCTGGGGGTAAGCTTATGAATAACAAGTAGAGTAGACAAGGATAAAACACCTGTGTATGCATATGCATGCAAAGAGAGAGGCCTGAAGTCTTAAGCGCAATGGGATGATATGTTTAGACTCTGCTCAGAGACGAAACTTAAAAGATGTAGCAAATTTAATGTGAAACCAAAAGCAGGAGGGTCCATCGCATCTCTTCCACTCTTTCTGACCTAGCCAGGGATACATAAGGTTGTGGAGCAGGTTGCTGGATGCTTGCTGAGGTGTTGGAGGCATGGCCTGGCACCTACTGATGTAACAGGAAATTGAGTATCTGTGCTTGACCATACAACCTGCAGTCATCTGTAGAGTGATGACATCTGTCAGACTCCTCGGAGCGCTCCATTTCTCCTTTCCTCTGCCTGAAACTGATCTTCTTACGGTGCCTTTTTAAAATAGTAATACATTCTTACAGAATGCACAGTGTTTTAGGGTGCATCTTAAGTGTGAAGCCTCCAGTAGTTATAACAGTATAGAGAATGACCACAGAGAAAGCCACTTGTGCAAACATAGGCATAGCCACAGTCTAGACACAAATGCTCTCTGGCAAGTAAACATTTCATAACAGGTTTTTGAAAAGCATCCAAAAAATTTGCCAGGTCCTGGAAAACTCTACAGCAGGTGGCACTCAACTCTTTCACCAAGGGCCAGCATGAAGCATGCTGAAAGCGTGCAATGCATTAAAGTCACCTCAGGTCTCAGGAGACTCAGCTCATAGCATAGAGTAGCACTGGTTTTTTATGTGTGTGTGTGATTTAAAGTCACCTCAGGTCTCAGGAGACTCAGCTCATAGCATAGAGTAGCACTGTGGTGTGTGTGTTGGTGGTGTGTGTGTGTGTGTGCTCAGCTCATAGCATAGAGTAGCACTGGTTTTTTATGTGTGTGTGAAAAGAAAAAAAACACAAAGAGAGAAGGAACTGAAGGATAGACTCGGCTCGGCTTGGATAGGATTGGATTGGATGGGGGATTGGAAGAATGAATATAAGAGAAAGGAAAGGATTAAATGAAGGATAGGAAGAATGAATATAAGAAGGGAAGAGAAGACAAGAAAGGAAAGAAATACAGAAGAATAGGATGGAATGAAGAAGGATAGGAAGAATAGATGTAAGAAGGGAAGAGAAGACAGGAAACAAAAGGAACTAGGAAAGGAAGGGAAAAGAAGTGAAGGAAGTAATGAAGATAGAATGGAAAAGGGGAAGGAAGAAGGACAGGAAGAATGGGTGAATGGAAGAGAAGATGTGGAAAAGACATAAAGGAGGAAAGAAAGGGAATATAGAAAGAAGAGGAAGGAAGGAAAGAAAGGATGGGGGAAAACAAAGAAAAATCTATTTTAAAAATCTTGCTTTGCAAGGGGAAGTAGGGAATTAGGGTGCGGAGGCTTGGGTGCGGATGCTGAGCACGACCAAACAAAACCTCGAAACATCATTCACTTTATGAGATTTATGCTTTGAAAAAAAAAATGCTACCTGCGATATTACCGTAATCAGTCAACATTAGGTGCTAGCTGACAGCCCATCACAGAATTCAAAAGTGTGGGGTGATATTTATTTACTCTTTAATCATTCACAAAAGGCCCATCCTGTGAACACTGAACCAACAAAGAATTCACAAAGGACAATGTCGTATACAAAAGAGATTAACCTCAATACAAGCTTTCCCTGTAAAAACAGTAACAAAAAATGCCAAACAGACAGTGTTGATCTTCCTACACGTGGGATGCATGCAGAAATAATGCAAACTTAATTAACAGCCACACAGAAACGAGAGCGCCTGGAAGTCAATTTACAACGGAGAAAGAACTAATGGAGAAACAACATATTAAAGCGCTCATTCATAATAAGTACCCAAGGAGGGGCTGGGCGACGGAGGAGAGCGTAGGTTCGATCTCTCACTCTGGATCGCTTCCTCTTTAATCGCTAGCTGAAATCTGTCTCTAACCTGATTACTACGAGCAGCTTCACACAAAGCCTGCCCCATCTGTGCGTCTGTTTCATGTCTCGTTTCCAGTCAACATCCAGGCAAATTTGCAAATGCCTCTTCGTTCAGTCTATACCAGTTTTTCCTCCATGCACCTGACAAGATCTCTTCAGCAGTACTCACATGCCATTGTCACCTCCATGTTTGGGAGCGCGGCTCCACGTTGGTCCAACCCAGTGTAGCAGAGAATAACCCTGACCAGATGCAGGGACGATGGGAAACAGTGCCAGTAGATGGTTTCCTGGTTGTTTTGTGTGTGTGCAAATGAACACAGACCAAATAGACCCCTTTAGCCAAGGGTTGCTTTCGTCTGTCCGTTCATGCCCATCAGCACTCTAAACTCTGAAAGCATCTCCAAGCAGCTCAGTTTATGTCCATTTCAGCGCTTAAGCCTGATTGGCCAGAAGCCACAGTAGCTTCAGCCAATGGCATTCCGGCAATATGAATCACGTGGTTTGTATACAAGGGAGGGAGACTGAGGAGGGAAAGATTGGAAGGGGGAGGGGTGGGGTTGTGCTAGCTTAAACAGAGTCACTACATCACTACTACTGCGCTTGGATGCACCGAAGTGGCCATTTTAAGTCAGGTGTCGTAGCTGCCTTCGTCAGAGCTGATTGGATGGAGAAGACAGCTGTTTATGAACCAAAACACACACGCACACAATAGCTGTTCTATGTCATCGTAGCGAAGCGGGAGGAATGTGGTTGCCATGGAAACAGGCAAACCAATGCCTGTCAGTTTTTTTCTTTTTGCCCCAGGAGCATTGGCTAGAGCCTCCCGCTTCTCATCTCCACACCTCACACACACACAGAGATGGACAGACAATATTTACAATATGTGACAGGCCTATCACAAAGAGATAGAGAGAGACAGTGGGGGAGGAGAAAAATAGCATGTGTGTAAAAAAAATTTGATGCGAGTGTGTGTGAGAAGAGGCAGAGGATGCTGAGGTGCAGTCATGGGTGGAGGTCCATCAATGCTGTATGGTGAAAGCGAAGCCTCATAATTATTTTAACTCGTGTCTGACTGGACACACCAAGACAAAAGCACAAAATGAAGGACTTGACAAAAGTAAACAACTTGCATTTCAGACACTGCTGAAAGACACAATAGCATCTACAGAACAGGGGTGCCAGGAACCCACAGTCAGTTACATATGTGTGTGTGTGTGTATACACACATACACACACATTACATTATACCTTATATAAAATTATATTTTCTCTGTACATTACTTTTCACTTAATACATATGCATATATATAAAAAAAAAACAATTATATAACAAAATAAAAGCAAATATTAAACTGGCTTCAAGTCATGCTTTAAGAGCTCAACAACAATGATTCAAGGGAGGCAAAAAAAGATGCTGCCTTCTACAGTTTTTTAGGGGAAAGCACTGCTGTACTTGCCTCCTCTGAGAAAACTTGCTGGAATCATTATATATGATTATAGAAACTGGAGCGATGAGGTATTATAAAGTTTATCCTTCTTTATTAGAAGTGAGTATTCTATAGCATTAAAGACTTAAAGAGTTAATTATTTATTCTGGAAGGATACAAGAGCAACATGTAATTAACAACTGTCTCTTAAAATTAAAAGTTGGGTGGAGAGGTAGGTCCAATCTTCTTCCATCAGGATTGTGTCCAGTGCACACACACAACAAGTAAACACAACCCATGGATGTCGAGACTTAGGTGTTGCACTATTTTTTTCTCTGAGGAGAAAAGGGATTGAGCACTCAACTCCTGCCATGACTAAAGGAACTACGTAGAGTCGTTCTACTGATGACGTTCCATTGATATGTGATGGTCTTATTACTCCATGCATGTCAGAATTTATGATTATGTGGATTATTTAGAGATCCATTTCTTTGTATTATCACAAATTTGCACATTGCTCCAAAGGAAAAGTGGCAAAAAAAAAAATTCACACACCACTAATGTACAAATCGTTACATGAAACAAGAGCTTGATAGGACTACAGTTTTGATTAGTGCATTTTACCATCTCCTCTTCAACTGTCAGAAAGAAAGCAGTGGTAGTTCTGATCACCAGATTAAACAGCAGTTTTATCTCTATATTCAGAAAGCCTATTTATATTGAGGTAGGAATATAGACAAGGGGCAAAAGTGAGCAGGTTTTTCTCAGATGTGCTGCTCATGTGAGAAAACAAAGGATGATGAAATTAATCACAGTGTCCAGAGAGACATGCTCCAGGGAGATATTTTAAAAATGAGTTTTCATGTCCATGAATCTTAATTAAGCTCAAATATACAGCTTTACACGAGACGGTATTTTATCCCTTTGCTACAACAAGGGAACAAGTTTGCTGTGTGATTATCATAATTACACAAACAGCCTAGCAAATCTCAACCGCCTCTTTTACCAGAAAAGAGTTCTGCCAAGAGCCTGAAACTATCATTTTCACCAGCAAATGACTAACTTCAGCGAGTCCTGCATTTCACAGTAGTGTGAAGTAGTGATTATTGTCTAATAACTGAGCTTGATTGGCCAATAAAATACTTCAAAATCTATCGACAGACCTGCCATTGCACATGGAGTGGAACATTTTCAATTTTTTCAATTCCCGTAATTCTTCATTTTCATTTAAATTTCATGTGAACAGTGAAATGTGCACTGTCTACTGTGTTGTTAAAATTAAACAATGATACAGACAAAATACTGTATAGTGACAGTGAAGCATACATAACACAGAATGGAGGACTTGACAAAAAACAACAACAGACACAGCTGAAAGACACAATAACATCTACAGATCAGGGGTGCCAGAACCCACATTTACTCCAAATCCTTATTGGCTTACATTAAAAATCTTGATGTTTTTGTTAATAAATATTACCAGAAAAATACATCCAATGGTTTTAATGTCATTTATTTTTAAAACTGTGAAATTTTAATATAAATATCAAATTAAAGCGCTGTGTTCATTAGCATACTAGATATCGTTATGGTACCGAAACTGGCATCAAATTTTACTGATACTGATACTGACGGCTGAAATTTTGGTATCATGACAACCCTAGCATCGGCCAGTCAAAATCCATATTAGCTGACCAGAAAGATTTGAGGGGAAGATGAGAGAATGAACACTCAAGAGAAATAGAAAAAAAATGATGATGGATGTAGATTTAGACCAAGGTACAGGGTCACAATCAAAAGGGTTATGCTCACCTTGTTAAAGTCTTCAGAAGTGGCTCGCATCTCTTTCCACGTTTTGTTGAGAAGCTGGATACAGATGCAAAAGAACTCCTCAAATGAGCGGTCGTGGGTGAAAAACATGGGGTGGAAGTCATGACAGTTTTCACTGGCTGTGAAAAAAAACAAAGGAGACAAAGTGAGTGTTTTTATTGTCAAATGTTGCACCCCAATCCACCTGAAGAAAGTTGATTTATTAGGTAAAGCAGCAATATCCATATCTCATGACAAAAATACACCCTATATTAATGCTGATCGGCACTGGAGTCTCAAGAGAAATTCTGGATCTCCAACAGGGACTTTGAGCATGAACTTTTAAGGAGGCTCAAATGTCTGCTTTCTTTGCCAGCTTCAGCCCTCACGTGGGCTTCTCATGCATGGACACATCAGATATGGCTGGGAACGAATTGTGCTACCTCACGATGCATCTCTCTGAAAAAGCCTCTTGGCAGAGCAGACAATTATTCACAAGCAAGAGAAGCACGCTCTTGGCTCTCAGGACACCTACACATTTGAAGTGAATGTGAACAGTTGGTTAAAAATGGCATTTTTATAGCTGTTTTCTTTTTCAATTCAGTCCCCTGCCATGCAGTCACTGCTCTTAATTCAGAAATTCAAGAAAAGAAAAAGAAAAAAAAAAAATCATACCTTCTGACATTCTCAGGAACCTCTTCTGCTCCCCACGAAAAAATGACTAACATCATGCTGTACTAGTTTGTGTTAAATTAAACTTGTGACTACAGAAACTCTTTTTGTCTTTATTTTGGATTTCTTTCTTTCTTCATTACATCTTGGTCTGGTCTGTGTTTTAAAATGGGCTGTTGTTGAAAGTCTGTAAGCCTAGTTTTTGAGGGGTGTCCTGTCCATAAGTCGGACCACTGTTGATGGTGTTTGGATAATTGAGCATGTTCAGCTGTTCAACTTAGTGAATCAGTGCTTGATAACAACAACAACAACAACAACAACAACAAAAAAGACAAATGCCATCACATATATCAAGACCCAGGACTGACAATGCCAATGCCATTAGCAACTTGAAAGTATATTATGAACCCATGTATCACGATCAAGACAGACATGAAAATGGTCAGCAAGTGATGCTTTGTTTACTTTTTTTATCTGCAGTCCTAGCTCTAATGATTTCTATTTTTTTAAATGATGAATCCAGACTACTGCCATCTGCTGGTATGGAGAGTTCCTTTGTCTTTCATGCAGACATGTGCAGAAATTACATGCTAGTTGGCCATTGGTTGTAGTTTTTGAGGTCTGTTCAAGCACCCCACACCTTAGTTGGCTTTCTTTGCCACTAGTTTTTTAATGTCGGCTTCCTGTCAAGGCCTTTATGATGCTTCATATAAAACTTTATCTAGTGTAATAAGTGGTAATGATAAATCCTAACTGACGTTTGTGCTGGCTACTGTATACAGGCCACCAGGGCACTATACAGACTTTATCAAAGAATTTGCAGATTTTCTATCCGAGTTAGTGCTGGCTGCAGATTATGGCTGCCCTCGACTAAAGATTTTTCTGGTCGACTAGTAGTCGTTCATTTTAAGCATTAGTCGAGTAATCGCACGTTTATTAATAAACCATTTAAATCATGCTAATGAGCCTTTAATTGCCTAAAGCGCTCAAGCGCATGCATAAAGCTTGCCACGGCACCCTGGCAGAAGTAATGATAATGAACGTGTCAGGGAAAAACAGTAAGGTTAAACTGCATTTATCTATTGATAAACTAGTGTTTTCTGTGACTTTGGCTTAAAGGATGAATCGGAGACACAGTAGTGGAGGCGCTTGCATGCAAGTTTCATAAGATTACAGAAATGGAGAATATTTGTTTTTCAAATTTAAATTGTTTAATTTGAAAGTAGTAATTTCACTCTCTACAGATATACTTTCCTTGTCTGTAAGGCAAGTATAAACAGAGTTCCGCGCTCAAGTTCACAGAAACTGAGATGGCAGAAAGCGCATCCTGTTTGCTTTCATTATTTTACAAAACCGCAATTTTTTGTTTTCATAGTGAGTGCAAACAAATAAACGTAGAGGCTTTACAGATTCGAAAGAAGTATTACTCTTATCCGTATGACCAAACTGACAGAGTATTTTAAGCTACTGTTCAGCTTTCACACTCTGCACAGACACTTGAATAGCGCACATTTTTCTAGGTTAACATTAGATTGAGTAGCCATGTAAAGTTGCTACTACTTACATCTTTCAGATGATAAGCCATATTTAAGGTCGATGAATGATAGGCTAGCATTTGGATGCACTGTATTTCACAAAATCCAGCCGTTAATTATCTGTCCGTCACGGACTGCGTGACCTCACCACTTCTTGTGTATTTTTTTTTTCTGTGACTAAGCAACTAATAAAATTTTGGTCGACAAAGCCTTTTCTCATCGACTAAAGGTTAGTCAACTATTAGGGGGCAGCCCTAGACTTAACCGGTAAACACAAAAATGCAGTTCACACAGGCAAGGACGTTCCATCTTTTTTCCGGTAAAGCGCCATTCACACTTCAATTTCAAAATACCGGTAAATTCTGTGACAGCATTAACTGGAAATGACCTCCAAAAACTGCTGCTCCTCCCGATGTTGTGTTTGTAAACATGGAGGGGTATATGGGTTCAGTGTTTTTGTTGATGTTTTCACTTTTGTGTCAAATTTTCACATTCATGCAGCTGCTTTTGGACCAGAGACATCGTATTAGACAACTTAAGGCATTTCTTTCACTTCCGTAAACAGCACAGAGTAAATGCATTATCTGCGTCACAATGTTATGATTGGCCCAAAGTATACATCTTACATTAGTGTGTTCTGAGCTCGTATGTGCCCATACCGGTAATCTCGTTCTGCGTTCACACAGAGCGCATTACCAGTATTTTTGAAAAGATCCTGTTCACACATGATCTCTTAATGGTAATTTACTAGAAAAGACTGTATATGTGAACGGGGCTATAACCTTACTATAGATTTAATACTATGATATCACATGATGTCATTGAAATTCTGATGATATCTCAGATCATTATCTAGTCTTGTGTATACTCCATATAGCTAAAGCAGCAAATTCAACTCCTTGTTACAAATATGGTAGAACCATCACTTTTTAGATCATTGTTTTGTTTTGTGTATAATCTGTTTATGTATAGATTCATATGCATATGCTATATCTCAGAAAAAAAACTTGATGGTGTAACAGAAACTTTTGACCTTTTGATGCTGTTGCTCCTTTACGCTTAAAGAAGATTAAGGAAAACAGTCCGACACCGTGGTATAATGGGCACACTCGCGCACTAAAGAGAGGAGCCCGGAAAATGGAGTGCAGCTGGAAGAAAACAGAACTAGAGGTATATAGTATTGCATGGAGGGAAAGTACTTCTACATTCAGAAAACCAGATGAGTCCTCTGCTCAATCTGACTTGCACTGTAGCCTGGAATTAAACCACACCATACTGGTTTCGTCTGGCCAGAGGAGAACTTTGAATAAAATTGTCTGCTAAATGAATACATGTAAATGGATCTGGGTCTCATTTTACAGTCAATAAATTCAACATTTCTCTTTTTAAATTCATTAAAATGGTTCTTGGACCGACAGGTCTCAAGGGGTCTAGTCTTGGTCTGAGTCTTTAGGGGTATGATACTGGCCTGGGACTTGGAGGGTCTGGTGGACTCCTACTAGCCTTTCACTACACTTACGAGTACATAAAATGTTACATAAGAGCAACATAGAGACTGCATATAGATGGATGAGGTGTTAGCTGATTACCCTCATATGAATAATAAGCGAGAGACTTTCTCTTCATCTTGACTCAGAGAGCTCTGTGATGATGCGAGATTAGTGTTTTATAAAAAAAATCAGAATGGCTGCGTGGGAAATTAAAGTCTGGGAGAGCGCTTTAAAAACTAAAGGTGCCATTATTGTGTTCATAAACAGCAGCAGTCAAGGTGAAAATGAAACTCAGGCTTTCACCCTGAGGCCCTGTGGTGGCACGCACCTGTCTGTGTGTCAGCTATGCCACTTTAAAACAAACACTACTCGAGTGAAATCGTTGCTTTGAATGAGAACCACTGCTTGACTTTCTCACTTAGGGGAACTGAAGCTTCAGCATACCGTCTAAGGCCCTGCAGAGGGCCAGTAATTGCATTGGTTAGGTAGAAATTGAAACTTTACAGTATAATGAATGATGACTGAAAGGGCAATGGGCCTTTCATTTAGTGTGACGTCATCTGACCGGTCAATCTTAGACTCAATCCACCAGACCACCCAAGTTATAGGCCCTGGTCCTTTGAGATGGCTCCAACTGATTCATTGTAATAGTTTCCTTCTCCTTCAGAAGTCAGAGGAGTTCAAGGTTGTGCTGAATGGGAGGGCAGCACTATCAGCTCCTGCCTGCTGAGGAATGAAATGTCAGTTTCACTTTGGTTCGCACCTAAGCCCTGAGCTCACAGGTTTGGACCGTTTTAACAGTCTGACGCAACTCCATAGTAGAGTAGCTGGCAGTCATGCTGAATGCAGAATCTCATTAAACCAGAATGTTCTATGATATTGTAACTAAAGGATCCTCAAAGATCTTCCTGACCTTTTATCTTCAAAGCTGTCAACCCTTTACAATGCGAGTAAATAACTCGCATATGCGACTAAATCTTCACCCTGGGCGACTAAATAATGTCTAACATTATTCATTGGCTAATAAATTCTTAAATTTTACTTGCCTGTGTGTGTGTTAGAGGATAATTACAAGTTTAGCACAGATATATTTTAACTCACTGAACACACAAATGGCAATCTCATTGGCTGGTGCTCACCTATTAACATCCCTGTTTTGATTTCAGCAAATCAGTTCGAGCAGCGCTGTCACCGTGATTAATATTCATGAACCCAGCAGCGCATTAATCCTTAGTGACTTGTATATTGTTAGTATAGTAGTAGAATTAGTAGTAGTATTATCTTTTAATAATAATTTTCTATTATCTATTTTTTATTACAGAAACCCTGAATGACCAACAATATCTTTGGCATCACCACCAGTCCTAAGTTCAGTTAAAATTATGCATTTAAAAGCTGTGTCATCTTTGAGTAATAAAAATGTATTTAATATTTTATTATTATTTTAACAACTTTAAACATTTTTATTTAATGCAGCTTGGAAGTTAGTCACATGGCATTTGCAACTCAGGTGATTGGCTCAAAAAGTTCGCATTAGCAAAAATGTCAGAATTCAATCCAATTTTTCCAGGGATCCTGCATCTGCTGTGCAACAGCCCTTGAAATGCAAGGGAATGTTTGTGCAGCTATTTTAGACCTCCTTCTATCCATTATGTCCACATTCACAAGTACGATTACATCATATACCTTAATTACATCATTTTAGTCAGTTTCCCATGACTGACACATAACTGAGGAGGCAGAGATATTATGTGCATGCTGTGTGTATTAACTCAGGCTTTATGCCCTCTGGCTAACAACCACAGCTCAGTGCAAAGCTGCAGTGTAAATGACATACAATTCAACATGTCAGCCTGTTAGTTGGGCTGGCAAAAGGATTCTCAGAAATGTTAAAAACCTGTTGCAATGTTTATGCAACAGACAAGATCGGGCAGTGCCTGACCTTAAATCCATCAGCACAGTCATGTCAGACCTCTATGAGCCCGTCGCGAATTAGCATCATACCAGTATTCAACGCAGAACAAGTTGATTCCTCTCATGGCTTTTTTTGTATAGAATTTTATGAAAATCCTTCAACACTTGTTTTCATTGCATAATAGGACTGCCAATCAATCGATTTTACAATTGACTTTAAGAAGTGGCTTTAGAAGTCAACATAGTGTTACTTTTATTTAATTTCTTTGAATATTATCACAGCAATCCACACAGGACGTGAAATGTTTTCAAGAGTCAACATGTGGAAAATTAACTACAACAAACTGTTCATGATAATGATTCAACTTCATTCACTCGTGGATTTTTTATAGAGAAATAATGTAATGGAGTGTCCATCTGCTGATCCCTCAAAGCAAATGACAAGCCACAAAGTGCAGAAGTGAATCATTCATGGCAGGCCAGCAAAGAGGACAAACCTTGTGGTTTGAACTGTCTTTCAGGCACTGCTGTCGAAGAAACATGCGGCCACTTCATACAATGAGCAGCTTGATGATTGAACAATGGTTCATCTTTGAGACTTGGGATCTCACAACTTGAGCTAGAAAGCCTTATCCGCTAGAGTACAGGCTTTGCAAAGACTTGTCTGGGTGCTCTATAACGAAGACAAACAGTCTTCTCACATATACTGGGAATCTGATCTGTGGGAAGGTCATAGGACTGTAGCACTGACAGATGCATTTGCCACCCCTACATCTCTCCAAATCTGACATGATCATGTCATTTCCTGATGATCTGCCACAGATAATTATGGCAGAAAAGAAGACAAACAGATGCATCTTAGGGGAGGAAAATAACAAACTAAACTAGCGAGTACAAGGCTGAAAGCCCAAAGGATGACATTCAAACACCACACAGAGAACAATGAGACATCAAGGCGAGATGACAGCTGCGGGAGGTCACCTTTGAGGCAGAAACTGCGTTGAAATGATGAATTTACAGTGATAGATGCCACCCTGGCTCTTCAATGCAGAAGGAACACTCGTCAAGACAGGGAGAATGATATAATCATTGCCACTGCCATGTGCAAAGTACACCTGTGACATCTCCAGAGGGCAATGAAGTCGAAAAACGTAGAAGGCCATTTTACAACTGGTCTTAAAGGAGCAGTGCAACCCCCCTTTTAATCACACATCTTTCTGTGTAATATAAGCATAGCAGATGTTCTACTGGACCTGAACTTTTGTGTGTCAGTGTGTGTGTTTGAATGTGAGTGAGATGCTGACAGCAGCTGCATCTGTTCACTCATCGATTTTGCATGAGAAAACTTGACCACACCAATGGCGAAGCTGTCTCACCTTTTTTTTTTATCCATTCATTCTATCCTGAAAAGACCTTCCAGCAGTCTGATTTTGTACAGTGTTCAGAAATTAACCATCCAATTGTCACCTCCAAGATTTAACTTTAAGCTTAACTTCTACAGGGAAAAGTTAACTTTAAACATACTTTATTTCTTCTGTGGAGCACAAAAGATGATATTTTGAATATATGTATGTTTTGTTTTTGTCTGTACAATTAAGTAAATATGGACCAATGTTTTTTTCTTTCTGAAATGGCCCAATGTATTTTCTTTCATTGTTACAATAACTTTCTGATTTGGAAAAACGCAATGGTGGTAAAAAAAAAAAAAAGAATGATATAACTTAGTTTTGGGGTAAAGTTATCTCTTTAAGTTAATTTCAACAAACGTTAAGAAGCTAAAGAAAAGTTTCATGATCCCTTCCAGATTAACATGTATTAAAAATTATATCAAATGCACATCCCAATGATATTCTAATGGCTTTGCAATGTAAACATCAAAACAGGTAGGTATGTAAACATCAAAGTTGGTATAGTACTGATATGGCACTGATATGCATTTTAAGCCTGGCCTATAATAATGTGTATTATAGGCCAGGATTAAAATGTAGGACACAATACAACAGGGCTTATATGGCTCATCTATTCTCATAGTGGTCCTCAGCCTCAAAATGGTTCAAGACCCCTTTTTAACCTGCTATTTTCAACTTTATCTATTCTCGTTTTTAACTAGACAAAATACTATGTGGAAGTGGTTCTTTTTGAACCTCTATGTGCTGCTAATGGGACTTTATAATCTGAATCAGCTGCAGGGATCACTTCAAAGGCAGTGTAAATTTCCATTTAACTCGACTTGGCTCTCTAGCGTCCATCGTCCTCTCCACGTAATTGCCCACACAGTGTGTATTTTTTGTCAGCATTTGTGCATTGTGCCATGAGTGGTCTTATTACAGAGCGCAGCTGAAGTAAAACTGAGGTACTTCAATAGTACAATCTGTCAATACCAACATCCACATCTGCTAACTTCTGTACAGAGGAGTAAAAGAGACTCAGGGAGTACTGAAGCAAAAGATGTCCCTAGGAGAACATTTCCCACTAAACAAATACACTTCAGTTGTTAACAAGACATGTGGGAGCTCCATGTCAATACGCAGAAAGGAGCACTTTTTACTCATTGTATTTTTTTTCCACTGCATTTCAGTAGCAGCTAGAGCAAACAGAAGAGCGTTCTGGTTTCATCCACAGACTCAAAGTTGATCCCTCAGGCATTATACAGGCTTGCCCAGGCATGGCACCATGTTCTCGTCTTAAAAGTGTGCCATATCTCAGTAGGGAGCTTATGATGGAGCAGCAAGGATGTCAAAAACATCATCCGAGAGGTGTGAGATAATGTGGACAGTTACAGACAAGCCTATTCCTGATGCTGTTAACCCACAGTATTGTCTGCATGGATCTGAGTATCACTAATGCACATGGGTTTATTAATGAAATCAAACTCCATGAGCCTTGAGGTGATCTGACTGTGACATGCTCACTGTGATAGTTTCACAAATTATAATAAAAAAAGGCCAGAATTTGCCGTCAATCTACCGCTGGATTGTTTTAAATTGTTTACATTTTTTACACAATTGTTCCCTGAATATCTCTTAATTTATATAAATTTTGATATACACAAGTGTTCAAAGTTTGGGTTCAGTAAGATTTATTTATTTATAAAAAAAAAAAATTTAATTACTTTTCAGCATGGATTAAAGATGCATTAAATTGACAAAATGTGACAGTAAAGACATTTATAATTTTACAAAATATTAAGTTTTCAAATAAATGTGTTATTCACCATAAAATCCTGAAAAAAGCATCACAGTTTCCACAAAAATATTAAGCAGTTTTTACCGTAAAAAAAAAAAAAAAATGTTTCTTGAGCAGCAAATTAGCATGTTGGAATGATTTCTGAAGGATCATGTGACTGAAGACTGGAGTAATAGCTGCTAAACATTCAGCTTTTCACCACAGGAATACATTTAATTTTAAAATATTTTAAAATAGGAAACAGTTATATTAAATTGTCCAAATATTTCAGAATATTACGCAGCCTCAGAGAGCAAAAGACACTTTAAGAAACATTAAAGAAAAATCTCATCAACCTACTGTACCTTAGCCAGCTTTTAAACGATAGTGTAAACAGTTCATTTAAAAATCATTATTATTAGTGCTCACATACTTTTTGGAGGAAAAACGTTTTGGGGCTTGACCTATTGTTTTACATTGCACATATAGCTCACAATGGCTTTAAATAAATGTAAAAAAATAGTTTTGGGCATTTGCTTAACAACATGTTGTTAAAACTTTCCCTGTAATATGTTAAAAGAACATTCACCAGGCATTTTTGCTACGTTTATGATTTAGATGTAAATGGGATCTTCGCAAGATGTTTATTCACAAACACGATGAATACACAAATTTTAAGATTGTATGCTTTATATATATATTTTTACAGACACCTCTTTGTCTGTGCACATGTGCTCACCATGATCATTTCAACTCTGTAGCTGGCCAAAAATACAGTACTGAGCCATCATTAATATGTAAGTTTAGTCATAAGGTGGAAACGCACCATTCTGTTCTCCCGGTAAAAGTGCAATAATAAGCAAGGACATTTCTGCCTGTAGCCATTTTGATCCTCCTCATAAATACTAGATACGCCTTTTTAAAAACAGAAATAGGAAGCCACTGCATGGCGCCTGACCACCGCAGATTCCATTAAAGCGTTTGTAAGGAAAAACATGGATGGCTATAAAACTTTCAGCACTTCTCTGAGAAGAGGTGAAGCAGGGACACCTGGATTCCTGATGAATAATTCATGACTGCTGACGGAAGTAGCAGTCAAACAGAAACACTTGTGCCACGGCTAGATAAAACATATTTAAACGTGATGTGGGATATTCCAATAAAAATCTATCAACATTAGGGTTATATTGACAGGGTTTTGAAAGATGGTTCAGCCAGAATTGTTTGCCTGCAACAGGGTACCATATCAGCATAATTAAAGTGAAATGATGGCCTAAAAGCTAAAACAAGTGTTGGGAAACTCTAATTAACATAAAATGAGCAATCATCTGCAACAGTGCTGCGGTCTCCAGAGCTTTCACAGGTGTGACAGGGCTCTTCCTGGACTGGTGAGCACACAAGCTGGCATACACACAGTCTGAGAGATCTCCAGGCCATGTCTGTCTATTTGCAGAAGATACCAAATGAAGAGTATGGTGTATAGTGTAGCATACTGGTTAAATGCACCCCTTTAAGGTTCACAAACATTAAAGCAAGCCATTCGACATCCTTCACATCCACGTCAACTCAAATATAGTATGTACACTCACTAAGCTCCATAAGTGCCCTATAAATCACTTTGAACAAAAATATCTGCCAAATGGCAAAAAGGCTTTAATACGCACACTTTACTTTTAAATGAGAAATTACTTTAAGCTTTCTCAGCAAGTTCATTTAATTAAGTTTCTGAAGACAGGATGGTGGTGCAGTTTCCACTGAGAATATGCTTGCCGTTCAATAACACCCAAAAGCTGTCAGTGAGGTTGTGCTTATAACCTCTCCTCTGCTAACTTGAATCAGAATACCAAATGGAGTTTTAAAACAATAAAATGCTTTGCTGGCTGCTCAATACTCTCTCAATATTGTGCTTAATAAATGTGATGAATCACTCCAACTGTGCCACATTAAATGGTGCGTGACTGAATATAGCAATGGATTTGGTTCTTTGTGATTCCTCAGCACTCTAGAGTACGATAGGAGAATCTTAGACCGGCCCACAAACTGAGGTAGAGATTATGGATAAGCAGAAACTCTTATCTAAAACAGTATATGACTAGAAGATTAATTTCTTTATAGTGAGTAGACTAGTAATGCACTGGACATGAATAATACCATGCAGTTTGAATGATAAAACGGATAAAAATGGACAAAAAAAAACATCCAACAGACTTACATTTAATTTATTTATAGTGAGTAGACGAGCAGTTGCATAAACATAGCCACTATGTTATGTCTTTGTCTTAAGAACTAGTTACAACTTCAAAACTAGCGTGACCAACTAGCAGTTAGGCAAGGGGTAATCAGTCTTACATTTCAGATTCAAATTAGACCAATCTACCTTTTTGTGACTGACTTTAAGAAGTTATGACCAGTTATGAAGAAAAAAAAAATTGAAAACTAACTTTTTAAGACTAGTCTAAGCTGTTTATGCAACGAGCCAAAGAATCATCGAAAAGGGCTCTTTGACAGTACCTAGTCACCTAGATAGTACACCTAGAACACCCTAGCAACCACATAGTCATACCAAAGACTTTAGATATACTAAAGACAGTGCACTCCTATTACTTATGAATAGGAGAAAGTGTAAAACGCAATATTGTGGAATAGTCCTGCCTTCTCAGTAAAAGAGCCAATTCCCAGTTGATAAAGTCATCACGTCACTACAACTGCCGTTCGAAGCCCTGGTTACTATAGAAAAAGTCAGCATTCTGAGATGCGCGCTGGGACTGCACATGTGCATTGGCTGGTGTTTCCTGAAAAATAAGCTTTTTTTAAACGCTACTGGGGCATAAGAAACAACATTCAAGAGGCAGTTGTTGTCAGACTGTCAGATTTCACTGGTGATTTCAAATATGAAATTTAATCGTAAGATTGATGAACAGTTTTGGAGAATTTGAGGTTTCCCCATTCAAAAAGATAGGAGCTGCACTTGCATGCCGAGAGCTGATCCATGATCCAATTGAGAGGAAGTTGAATGTGTGTCTGCTGCAACTGTAGTATGCATATATCAACACCTTCAGCAAATTATTTTCGCTAAACTAACACAATACAACAAAATGAAGCCATTACCTGACACTATTTAAAAAAGTTAATCCATATTTTAAAAAAACATGTAACATGAGTTAATACATATTAAAACACAAACCAACACATTCTGTGAAAGTTCATTCCATTTCTTCGGGAACTTAAATCGCAGTTTTTACAACCAGAGGCTGTGTAATGGTGTGGGATCTTGGAAATCTCATTGATGTTTACTGTGAGTGTCAACATGTTAACTATTCCAAGTTGGCGAAAGCATTGACGTGTCTAAAGCAGTAAATATGGCATCTATGTGCACATATCTATGGAAACCACCTACAACAAAGTTCTGCACTTTTTTCTTCATAAAGAAAATCTAGCTATAAATGTTTCTACTGTAACTCAATGGTCATCCATGAGTCATTGTGCTTTCACAGTCACACATAACACCTCACAGTGCCGCCCGTCGAGATTTATCCCACACCTCTCTGTCCTGCTCACCTCTATGCATCATCTCTGTCTCTCTCTGCCACTTTCCATTACTCTTTCCCCTATGTGCAAGGTCGAAACAACCTAACGAAGCATTCTGCCTTGAATTTGAGTCAGACTAGTCTCAATCCTCATACATTAACTCAAGTCAGACAACGTTGGTTGTTTTGCAGCCTCAACTTGAGACATAAAAGCAGGTTGTAAAAGCTCAGACACTGCAGAGGTGGAAGAGGGCAAACATTAGACTCTTTACTTCATTAATTTATGAACTCTGCAATTATAAAGTGTAATGTTGCCTTTTATCTTCACTGCTGGCAACTGTTTACTCTCAACATGTGTGGAAGAAAGCCAAAAACGATTCTTGCAATAACGAAACTCAATGGAGACATAAAAGATCAAGTTTTAAAATGATGACACTTACGAAGTTCTCCCACTTTGAGAATTTCACACAGCATCTTCGTCAGTTCGATACTACTGCGCCCAAATGGACATTCATGTTTATCCTCACGACTGCTGTTCTCCAGTACAATCTGTAATATACAGACAGAATGAAATGTGTTAACTAAATGTGTCCATTTAATAGAATTAAATCTATTTAAGCAAAATGCTTTGGAGAAAAAAAACTACTTTACAGTACATTAACTACTTAAATTTGGTGTGTAACCCAGTTACTACATGATTTTGCCCTATTTCAAAAAATACGCAACATTTTGTTTGACTGTGCCACCCAAGAAATAAACTTGGATTTTTCTACTTAATGACAGAAAAAAGTAAATAACTGCACTCTAATTTTAGTCATCATTTTTTTATTCACTCCCATTTAAGTTAATAGAAGATGATCCAAAACTATTTAATTCATGGAAAATTCCCATTCATCCATAACCACAAGGCTATTATCTACTGAGTAGCTTAATTTTCTAAATTTGCAACCCCAGGTACTTACAATCTTGTAACTCATTCTTTCATAGTTATTCAAAATAACCAGCATGTAACCAGAGCTGTGCTGAATTCTTAAGCCCACAATGCAATGCATTTGATCTTTAATTTTTCATACTGTTTATGACGAAAGAACCTTTTCTTAAATCTTTAGTTAACAGCATGTTAAATTTGGCTGCCCTCCTCATTTGGGGTCAGTTTTGCGTGGATTTCATGACGGTATGTTGGTCAGAGTCATCTCTGATGGTCTTGAGTCAGAGCCCTTTTATGTCATTGTTGGTCTCAAATAAGAGTGTGTACTGACACCCGTCATCTTTCAATTTTTTTCTGGCAGCTGTGACATTGCTGTTTTGCAACGGCATCTCCAGGGATAACGGTATCCAGTTTAACTATCGTCTTAATGGCAGCATCTTTAACCCCAGTCTTCTGAGATCTCAGTCAAATGTCACAACATCATCAGTTTGAACTCCAGTATGCGGATGATGCTGCTTTTGTCAGCCACTAACCAAATGCTACTGGTATGCAGCAAAACCTCAATATCCTTGGCGCTACATATTGCCACGCAGGGCTAATTGTTAATACCAAGGAAACAGAGGTCAAGTCTCTCTTCCAAGTCGGCTGTGCCCTCTCAGCCTTTCTTCGTTCTCGGCTACAAAATCAATGAAGCTGAACAATTTACGTATCTGGGCAGTATTCTCACTTCTAGCTATGATCTATCTTACAAATTCAACAGTGAATTAAACAAGCCTCTTCCTCCTTTGGTCGCCTGATGCACCGGGTTTTTCTAAAATGCAACTTGGCCTTGTCAATCAAGATCAGAGTGTACAAAGCAATCTGCCTGTCTGCTCTTTTGTATGGCTGTGAAACCTGGACCCCTATCACCACCATATCAAAGCATATCCATCCAAAAATTAATCTGTCTGCAGAACACAACAAATATTTTGAAGAATGTTGGTTTGGACCCCATTGACTTTAATTGGTACGGACAAAAACATTCTTTAAAACATCTCTTGAGTTTGGCAGAAGAAATAAAGTGACTGGAATGACAGGTTTGGAATGACATAAGGGTGAGTAAATGATTTTCATTTTTAGGTGAACAGTCTCTTTAATTTTTATGTTTATTTACTATTTATTGCTAGAAATAACAAAATTAACACCGAACAGGGTTGTAAGCTGCATTTCAGGTTAGATGGGGTTGTTGTCCTGGACCCTGTGGTGAGGGAGTACCCCAAAAAAAGTGTCTTATATATACATATAACTGAGTGTATTTGAGTGTTTATCAGGGCATCGCTTAAGAGCAGCGATGACCTGAAGAGTCACAGAACACAGCTGTGGAGGGCAGTGAAGTGAAATAGTACAGTTAAAGAGTTACGTGAGGAGACAAGAAATGTCCTCATTCAACACCACTTCACTTTCCTTACTGAGTCTATGAGTAAGAATAGAGGGCTAGATGATGCATTTTGGAGGAGACTAAGTAAAAAAGTGTTTTTTTAAGCAATAACAGCAGAGAAACCAGACACAAAATCAGATCTACCATTAAGATTCACTCTACTCTAGCACTTTCACACAAACTGTAAAATATATTCAATCTATAACATGCTTTGACAAAACAGATGAGGGTGAATTTCATTTCATGTCATCTTTAATGCAGCTCATCTTAATGTAAAAGCATGACTTCAGCGGTGAGGTAACACTTGGCTTTAGAGGTGTTAAATGAGCACTTGTCAGACTATAAATAAAAGAGATTATAAATAAAAAATAATTTTCTCATTTCCACACCCACGTAATGTGAGCATGTCTTACCCTGATATAAGCGTCCTGATGGTGCCTGGCGAAATACAGCATGTTGTCCAGAGCCAGCATCCCAGGAGGAATCTGAGTGAAGTCCACCGCAGGATTCACGTGATTCTATACAAACACACAATAAGACAAGAAGTGACTCTATTATAATCAGAGCAAGAGTCTCGTATTGCACTCTCAATAGCTAAGTAGAAATAAGACTATTTTCAAATTGGTTACATTGCACATACTGCCAAAAGAGTCCGTGCTTTAGAAACAGACACAGCAAGCTTTCTGCAAATGCTAGGACTGTGATATTGGCTCCCTTTACTCGACCGTCTACTTCAAAATAATCTGTGCTTTTCAGAAAATGTGAGATGGTTGCCTTTGAGGATGAGGGCTCTGTGGCTGTCTGACTGGATTTAGAGTTGCCAACTACACTGTGTTTGAAAGTTCTTGACTTCGGATGGACCCGGGTGAGTCTGGGGTAAAAAAAATGGTTTATTACGAGACAATGAAACAAAAAGAGAGAAACAGAGCCAGAGGGTATGTTTGGAAGGGCATATTAACTTTGTACATTTGCAGTTTGGAATGCATATACTGTGCAAAGGATGCCAGTTTTTGCATGCATGAAGCAAATAACCAGCATGTAACCAGAGCTGTGCTGAATTATGTATCCCACAATGCAATGCGCTCAACTTGATCTTTAATTTTTCAAACTGTATGTAACGAAAGGACCAGAAGTAATACCCATGTATTTTGGGGACCTCTTCTTAAATGTTTAGTTAACAGCATGTTAAATGAAGCTAAATGAGTAGTTAATTCCAAAATCACCATTTACAGTCCTAAACTTTATGTTATTCCGAAACCACATCACTTTCTTTTTTCCCATGGAACAAAAAAAAAGAAGTATTTTGAACACTGCTGCTTTCTGTACATTGACAGCATTAAGAGACCAGGGGTGTCAATATAAAATATTAACATTAACTATTGTTCAAAAGTGTAATAAACCATAACAGTGATAGTGTAAAATATTATTACAATTTAAAATAAAGATTTTTTTTAATGTTGTTTTTATGTAATTTAGTCCTGTGATGGCAAAGCTGAATTTTCAGCATCATTACTCCAGTCTTCAGTGTCACATGATCCTTCAGAAATCATTCTAATATTCTGATTTGATGCTCAAGAAACCTTTTTTATTATTATCAATGTTGAAAACGGTTGTACTGCTTAATATTTTTGCAGAACCCGTAATATTTCTTAATATTCTCAAAATTCCGAAATCTTCTGTAATATTTTACTGGCTCCAATCTTTTGAGCTATTGTGCATATACAGTATATTACATAGAACATTCTGTAGTACACAATATACACTGAACAGTACAGAGTATGCAAAACACTAATATTCCATTCTGAACACCTCCAGAGTCCACTGGTAGAGCACAGTACTTAAAAACACGTCTGTGGTGAGGCAACTGGAGACCAATTTCACATCCATCAATGTGACAATGGCCTGAGAGAGTTGGAACGCAGCCCTCATTAGCAACACTGCTGTCTTAACACATTCTGCACAGCTCCCTAACAGCAAATCACAGGGACAAACAAACTCCACACTTCTCCTAAAATGCTGTGAAAATGGTGTCTTGACCCTCAGAGCTACCTGTCATTTGACATTGGTGGCATGGGAAAACGTGTGTGTGTGTGTGTGTGTGTGTGTGTGTGTGTGTGTGTGTGTGTGTGTGTGTGTGTGTGTGTGTGTGTGTGTGTGTTTAATCGGTGTTTACACTGCAGGAGTTTGAGTGAAAAGTTATATAGAAAACTAGCAAAAACTAAATAATAATGATTAAATTTTTTTTTATAACAAAATAAAAATCAAATAGCATATATATTTAATCCTTATTGCCCAGTACTTGATGTCACTGCTTGAAACCTGACTGACAATTTCACATGAAAAAAATATAGTGTCAAAATATGACAGATTGGCATGCCATCTGGGCATGTCTGACGAGGTGACCTGCTCTGATGTGCAAAGGAGAGTCTGCCGGATATTCTCTTAAAGTGAAATGTGTCAAACAAATTTGATCAAAGAGCTCTGAATGTTCTGAACTCAGCCGAGCTTCAAGGGATTCAGACAATGCTTTGAACTACACAATGATAGTGACATCATTTGGGGACAAACTGCTTAAGCTAAATAAATAAATGCGTCATAAACAATTTCGGGTCATTGTTTATGAATTTCCTCAAACAGCTATTTAATTGAGATTGTTATATATGTATAACATTTTTTGTTTGTTCCAGACAATTTAAAGCTAACAAAAAGTATTACAATGTCTTCAACTTACGATGAAGCCCAGCTTTTTGTAGTCTCTGGTGTACATGGACTTGCGCTTCTCAATGCTGCCGCTGTTGTTGGACTCACACTCAACGTCAAAAGCGATCCTACGCAGCTCGAAGATGATGTCCCTCTGAGCCTGTACAAACACAGGTATGAATCCTTATTAATACACAGTTTGATTCTGGTCTCTCAATCACAACATTCTGCCATCAAATATAATTACATAATGGCTACTAAACAATAGCCCATTCTCCCAAGCAACTAATTTCCTACATAGCTACATATTCCTCATATCACACTTTCGTTGTCAAAATAAAAAAATAATTAAACCAAAACAAATATTTAATGTCCATTCATTTCTGTATAATAAGCAGGACTGAACTTTATCACTGAACGGTTATTACAGTTATAGACAGAGGTTCACCTGGTCTTGAGGATCCATCTTTGTCATCATGCGGTCCTCCAAAAGGTTAAAGGTCAAAACTTGTAGCACATATAACTGGTGGGCCATTTCATCATTTATGGGTTTGTTACTCCTGATCACATTCTGACAAACAAGAGAGAAAGCGAATTTTAGACAGATGGAGAATATTGCACTGCTGTGGTGATACAGTATTAACTAAAACATCACTTTTGTTTTATATTCAGACCTGTGAAGTACTTTGATCTGCACTTTATGTGTGAAAGAAGCTATGCAAATAATAACAATACCACTACTAGTACTACTAAGAAGTTGCCCAGGCCTTGAAGAAAATTATATTTTCTGCATCATTTACAGGAAAGCAATACCAGAGAGCGATGTTTATGTTCAGACTGGCAAACTGGCCATACTACTCGTACTATTTTCGTAATATGCATACTGTGCACTTACACTGAGGATGATTGAGCGCAGCTGCTTCTGTGCGAGAATGTGAGCCATCTCCTACAATCAAACAAAACATTGAGTCACCTTAGTTCTCACACACTTTTATACATACACACACGTTCAATAACCTTTTCAAAAGTTGTAGCTCTACGAACATTTGAAACATCTCAGTCAAATCACCTACAGATGGTTCACCTCAACTAGAGAGCACTTACTGTAAGAGGACAATCAAGGATGTTCACACTGTCCTCATCAAACTACCATTATGAGCACAGCGAGGGGAAGAAATAATAAGAGAATGAGACAG
Source organism: Cyprinus carpio (assembly GCF_018340385.1). Lineage (NCBI taxonomy): Eukaryota > Metazoa > Chordata > Actinopteri > Cypriniformes > Cyprinidae > Cyprinus > Cyprinus carpio. The sequence continues at coordinate 19,070,792 of NC_056590.1, forward strand.
AAAAAGAGAAGAGAAAAGAAGCAAGAGAAAGCAGAGGCATTTTGTTAGTGGCACAGAAATGAGAGGTCAGCAAAACAGACCTGGAGAAACTGTACATTGACATTTAGGATATGAGGCTGTTACAAGAGCCCGCTGTGACTCTATAGTCACTCGCTCTTACTTAAAGCTGCTGTAAGCGATTTTTCAACACCACACAATAAATTGTCCAACTATCTGACAGATACACAAAAATAGGTGTCCTGAGAAACCACACGGCCCAATAATTGTCTGTCATTCATTTTGCATGTTCAGGTTCTGCTGGCATCAGGTTTTCTGGCATATCTTTGGAGAGTGACGTGTCTTCTGACATATCTTTCTGTTTTGTCTTGGTCAAATAGAAAACGTACATGACCAACATGCAATCCCATTGCGATATTTGCATAGAGTCCTACTGAAATTACTGGATTTTGCTCACAAAATCTCACAGAGCAATGTGAATGTGACTGCACATTTAAGGATTGTTGTTCTACCCACTCCACTATCAAGAATAATAGGCATTTAATATGGGTGGAGGATAAAAGGAAAAGTTGAAAAACTGTCAATTACAAACACATAAAAAGACACTAATGCACATACGGGTAGAAAATAACAAAATTATGCCAAATTAAGTCACATACTTGCATGACTTTTCACAAGCAGAACTTTTTTAACCAGGTTTTTAGGTTCAAACTGAAACTAAAAAATGCTGCATGACAAGCTCAGTCAATCAGAACATATTTGATGTTTAATATGCAGCAATGTGAAGTAGGAATTTAGACCAATGAGATTTCAATTTGGGTGACTAAAATGACTCAAATGTTGTGTGATGCTATTGACAGTCGCAGCTTGTTAGAACAAAAATTGAGATAAACATGGAAGTGATTCGCTTGACATTTTCTCACGTCTTGCCTGATGAAGACACTGTGTCATTATTTATTCCAGACAACAACAAACAAATGAAAAAAAAAAACAGAAAATGGGTTTGTGTGTGTGCTGTACCTGTCTCTTCTCCTCAGGGGATTTGAGGAACAACGCATTAATCACTGCGATGGTGTAAGTCTGGATGTCCTGATCTGTCCTGTTCCCAGAGAGGAAAAAAAATGTAAGAGTGGCTATTAAAGGTATAGTTTAATACCAAAAACTGTCATCGTTTACATCATATTGAGAAAAGCAGCATGAACATTCTTCAAAATGTATTAAAGTGCACCTATTATGCCATTTTGAAAAGCGTTTTCTGACCTTGCATACATGTAAACCTATTGTAGGAGACTCACAATTTTAAAAACAATTTTAGGAACCTTAAATATGGCATAATAGGGGCATTTTAAAGTTGTGTTCCACAAAAAAAAAAAAAAAAGCAATACAAGTTTAAAATGTCATATGGACAAATAAATGACATTTTTTATTTTTGGCTCAACTTTTCCTTTAAATAATCTCAATTTGATAACTACAATAGCAAAGAGCTATCAATTATTCATACCCTTGCAGATGAGGGATGAGCTGGCCAATGGTGATTTCCTGAGCCACCTTCTGGTAGAGATCCTGACTGTTGAGCACCATTGATTCCAGGATGGCTAGAGACCTCTGGAGTACAGCAGTGTCCATGGCAGATTTACACACATAACTGGCAATCTGAGGATGAAGTGACAGGTGCTTTGATTGGTTAAAAAGAATGAAAGAAATCTGGATAATGAAAGTTTAAAAGCTAGAGTGTCATCAAAATACAGCAAAAAGTTTTTAATAAAATAGCCAGTTTTAATGATCTAACAGACTATATTCAGCTGGAGCCTCAACTCTGTGTATTTTATTTTAAATGTAATTATTATATGTATATGTATTATTTTTTTGCATTTGATTGTTTTGCTTTTCTCCCCCAGATTTTGGAAACAGATATGCAAAAAATGCATACTTCATTTAAAATGAATACAAAAAGTTTTCTAAACGTTTTTCTCTTTTTACAGATCATAAAAAATACATTTCTTTTTAAAATAAACGAGTGCTGCAGGGATGACATAAAACCCAGAAACTAGCATTTAGCACTTCTGGTTCCATCATCCTGAAGTCAGTGGGTTTTTAAATGGGTTTTTGAATAATTGTCTGAACTAATTGTCTGTGGGCGGTGCTACACAAGCGTCTCTGCAGCAACCTATTTGGCACCCTAAACATTGTCTGGAAAGACTTCCACTGATAGCCATGTGGACGCACCTTCTTGATAAAGGCCAGAGAGAAGGTGTCCCAGGAGACAATACCATGGTCCATGAGCTCCACAAAGGCCGTCAGTGTGAAGGAGAGCAGGTCACCAAAGCTAAAAAAGACAAGACAACAGCCACTAGCCACGTCTCTACTGCTCACCTGCACTGAAACAGCTAAGCCTCAGCTTTACAGAGCGAGAGTGAGTGAGTGGTGCAGCTGAAGAACAGGAGGACATGGAGTCAATCCAGCTGATGCTCCTGTCCTTCAGAAGAGCAGAGAATGCCAGAGAGTTTGACAGCAGGGGAAGCAGAATTACACTGACAGAAATGATCAGTGGTATCATGCAGCAGTTTGTTTGGGACAGTACAGTTATGATGACTGAACATACAACCAAATACACTAGTCTTTAAAGGAACATTTAGGTTAAATACAACTCAAAGGAATAGTTTGCCCAAATAGGAACACTGTGTGATAATTTACTCCCTCGTGTTGCTATAAACCTCTATGACTTTCTTTCTTTTGTGGAACAGTGTTAATAAATCAAGTCAAGTGCGTTTTAATGTCATTCCACTAAATGTAGAGACATACAAAAAGATGAAGCGCTGTGACTCACAGGACCAAGGTGCTACAGGTTTAAACACATATAAACCTACACATAGCGAACTATAAATATACTTTACCTAAATACTATAAATATAATTTGGTTTGCACATATGGTACAGAATTGCAGAAGTGCAATTGTAGCATTATTTATTTACTTTTAATTTATAGCATTTGTTCATACTTTATTAATTTAACATATTATTAATAGATAGCGTTTTTATATTTTGTTTTATTTTTGTGATTTGGGCATTTTTATTTAGTTTCTACATTTGTATTATTAAGTTTTTCTAATTTTTATATTTTATTTCAGCTTTCAATTAACAAGATTATTTTATTAGTTGTAGGTTTAGTTAATAATAAGAAAACCGGTGGAACACACAGTTCTGTAAAATATCTCTTTTTATGTTCCACAAAAAAGATCATACAAGTGTGGAACGACATGGGAGTAAGTAAATGATGACAGAATTTAATTTTCATTTTTGGATTAACTTCTATATACAGCATCTGTAGTATGCTGTGATTGCACATAATTTATTTTTTTTAAATCTGTATGTGCCACAGCTTTCTAGGTTCAGATTTTGGTTTTAAAATGAATAACACTACCCCCTATCGTCAGAAATACCTCAGTTCATGCCTTTTCATGATTTATCATCATTAAAATACAGGTGGAACGAAAAGTAAAATTTACAACATAGGAAAAAAAAAAACTTCAGGTCAAGAGGTCTCAAGTTACAAAAACATAAATACAAATAATAACATTCTAACTGTTACAGAACATAAAAGGCAGAACCCTAGACATGAAACAGAAAAGACTTAAGTTGCCTGCATTGAGCTTAGTGTTGAGTGTTTGAGGGCAGCAGGGAGTTAATACAGCGTAAGTTCGACCTCATAATAAAAAAGACATTAGTTTGGATAGCAATTCATAAATGTACCATTGGGAGCAGGAAGTATTTGCAGCTGGAATTGGGCAAAACCCTACAAATAATTACCATGGTGACATTGAGAGATGATGAAATCTCACAAAGGGATATTTAGTGTTGAGTAAATGAAATGTACATGAAATGCGACATGATATATGAGTTTAGCTGAGGTCACTTGTTGTTTATGACAACCAATCATTTTAGAGGGATCTTGGGCAACAGGACTTTAAGCAACAAGTGGTGTTTTGATAAACTTTAAGAGGAATGGTGGGTGTTACAATCTTATGAAAATGTGAGCACATAACCTTGTCAATGAATGGAAGAAGAAAAAAAAAAGTTTCCCAAAGGTTAGTGCAAAGCTCCCCCTAAAGCACCAATGCTGCCCAATACCACATGCAAAAGAAAGAAAGATGATTTGGTTACATGGAAATAACATCCAAATAAAACCATAAAATCATCAGAAAAATGGTAGTGACTGCAGCAGTTGCCAAGTGTTCCCATCGCTTTGATTGGTTTTGAGCACTGAGGCCAGAGCCCGATCATGCAGAGACTCGGCCCGGAGATTAGAGGGTAAGTGACAGGGGGGTTATCCGGCTCGAGGGGAGGGGCTTACCAAGGCTTCATTATCTTCTGCAGTTTCTGATACCGTCTGAAAAGATTTAAAAACTTTGACGTCAGGGAGACAGAAACACATAGTCAGGGTCCAAATATTCCTTTATGAACCCATTATGACAATTACATTAGGAAAATCTGTGGAAAACCCATTGTTAAGGTTTAAAGCAAAACACAGTATATCTTAAACATCCAGTGAGGTGTGGGCTGAGAGAAAACATAGCTGAACATTAAAAAAACCCTTTCTTACAGACACAAAGCATGCAAAGCAGAACACTGGGGAAAGAAGACTGCAAACACACACACTGCCTTTACAAGCATTTAATGCACGACATGTGCTTAACTCCCTGTGGTGGTTATGAGCAAGTGTGAAGGATTACCCAAAGTATCCATTACAAATCATTGTGTATTGTATTACATTCATTTACGACTGAAACATGGCTCTTGTTTCCTCTCATGGTCCTGTCAGCAGGGCTATAATACACAGATATGACTTAGCTTGTTTGGTCTTTAAAGCTGAGGAACATTGCCTGTTTGCTGTGTCATTTCTGACCCAGGACTTGCACTGTATTTAATCTCATAGGATACGCTTGTGACCATACACTCAGAAAAGAAAAAGGTACAAAAGCTTTCACTGTGCCGGTACCTTTTCAAAAGTTACAAATATGTACCATTTAAGTAGTAATATGCACATTTTAAGTACTAATATGTATCTTTAAGGTACTTGTATGCACTCTATAGAGGTAAATAAAGTACAAAAGTACAGCGTGCAGACTGTCTTAAAAACTTATGCAGTGCATAAACAGACACGTGATCAAGATTGTTTGCCCCGTTGGAGTATGACGTCTGTCAAAACTCAACAAAACATTTGCAGATTTCAAAGTTCTGTTACAATAAGTGAAGCATAAAAAGTCAAATAACAAAAAAAAATATTGCTTTATTTATCACATTTATTCATGGTATATTCAAGGTTTACATTATGTATGTTTGTGTGCGCATGTACTGGTATTCACTACAATATGGGGACCAAAGTATAGTAATACCAGTAAATTTTGCCCCCATGAGGTCAAAATTTACTGGTATAAAAAACTGAAACAATCGTATAAATCATATCTAACACATATACATGCATGGATACCTAACTTGTATTAAATAAATGCAATAAATAATACAATGCATTGCTTCGTAATGCTTTTTAAAAATACATTATAATAAAATACATTGACTTTGCTTCACTTAATGTTTTCTGTTTTCAAGTTTCAGTTGGATCTTATTGAGCAACTGTGTCAATTTTAATAGTGTACTGCTCTCTAAACTAGTTTCAATTATGACCAAGAATAAATCACATACTTTTAACTTTTAAAAACTTCATGAATTTGCTCCATGCCCGAACCAAAGACTAAAATACATGTGTACACTAAGCTTGGAATAATTTGGAATTAAATAGGTAAATAATCAGCTGGTCTGCTGTGTCTCTGAAAAATATAACAGTTTAACATTATAAACTTTCAATAATAGTACAAGCTTAAGGTATCTTAAGTAATTTGTTATTTATATTTCTCTGGCATTCACAAGTTGTATACAGTTACTTTCTGCACTTGTTATCAACAACCTCAAACAGAGTGCTACAGTAGCACATGATCAGTAGAGGGAGCTGCTACATCAATAACTATTCAACCCTCCAGCAAGCAACATTCATGCCCCATGATGTAAGAGTACTCGCTCCATACCCTCAAGAGTGCCGTCATGCTTAAGTCTTTTGAATAATCATTGCCTGGTCAGCGGCTAACAGGAATTCACAGCAAGAATTTGATAGAGTGTGTATTTGTGTGCATGTGCGTGTCCACTTGGATTTTTAACGGTATGAAAGGACTGCATAGAAACCCACAGATAGGCTCTTTGAGGTCGGGAGCTGTTGACACAGAGCTGCTTTATATAAAACATACCCATGGAAATGATTTCCATGGTCAGCTCTCCAGTGTACTGAAATGTTGAAACACCTCAGCTGGCGGCGCAGAGCTCCGATAAGTAAAAATGCAGCTATTCAGTGAAGTAAAACCAACATCCCAGCGGCAGAATAATTTCACTCAACCGGCGAAGCACCAGAGGGAAATCACTTCTCCTCATGCAAGAAAATTAATGCATTAGGAAATTCAGATAAATATTCTTCCACAACTACGTGAAGTGTGAAGAGAGTCAGAGGAGTAGTACGACCTTGACAAATGAAGAAAGGACAGGCATAATTAAAGGGATAAAAAAATTTCATTTTGGGGTGGAGTATCCCTTTAAGTTAGCATATAACGGAAAACAAAGGCATGAGTCTGTGAAGTTGACCAGCTGGAGAGGAAACATTCAGTTTGATAGACAACCTTGTCTTTCTTCAAACAATTTCTTCCCTCTAGCTGTCTTGAATGTGTATATACTGTATCCTCCTCTGTGTTTCTTTAATGCATTATTATTCCTTGACTCAGCCTCTAAGTGTGTTCCCCCAGTCCCAGTTTTCTCCCTCCATGTTTCTGCGTTTCTGTACTCTGTCTCATTACTGAGGCGGTTTGTGTCTGCTGGCAGAGCTTGGCTTCCTCATGGGACCGTCCATACAGAAGTTGAAAAGGCGCCAGCTCAGCAGATAGTCTATCTCCGCTTTAACCTTCAACTGAGACGGTCAAGCCACATGGCTGCTTAAGAGGGAGTGAATTGTATACACTTCATTTATTATTAATAGACCTGTGTCTGTTATAAAATATCTGCAGTTTATTTGGATGGTGCATCTCTGATGTGATCGAGATGTGTTGTATTGGAAGGTGCATTGTTTGTGCTTTGATTGAAAAAAAAAAAAAACACTACAAAGAGTCCTCAATCACAATAAGTGCTCACATTGTTTTAAATCACAACACAACACTATGGCTCTAAACACAACAAAACACAACAAAGTGTGATCAACCCAACAGCACATGCTGTCAGACACAACATAACACTGACCTCAAAACAACAACAACTTGCCCTCAGTGTTGTTTCTGTGAGCATGTTTGTATTTAAGGACATCTAAGTGTTTAAGGACAGTTGTATTTTGTTGTTTTTGTGGGCCCACTGTTGTGTTTTGATGTGATGAAAAACACGTTTTGTATTTCAGGGCACATTGTTATTTGTGTTGTGATTGAGGACACTTGCCCTTTGTTGTGTTGGCTTTGAAGCCACAATGTTGGGTTGTGATTAAGGAGACATTGTGTTAGGGATGCACCGATACCACTTTTTTCAGAATGAGTCCGATACCGATACCGATACTTTTATTTTTGGTACTCGTCGACACTGATACCTGTAGTTTCACAGCATTAGAATTTTTTTTTTTAAATATTGGGTACAGAAACAAAATATTAATAATAAAAATATGAATCATGTTAGTTGGCTTCATTTAGCCAACAGATATTTCCTTCAGTTATTTACACACTTAATTATACCTGTTAAAATGTATTGTATAAGCATTTGTTACTTTCACTGTTCATTTTAATGGCGCATTAGAGCAGCTCAATACTGTAATCACAAGAAGTTAAATAATAACAGGGAACCACTCATTAAACATTATATGAGTACACACGTACAATTTTGATGTAATTTGGATCACATGAACTGTACGCAGACCCTCGTGTAGGAGTGAAAAGTATACTTTGGCCTTTAAAGCAAGCTAAACGTGCAGCGCGCACGTTTGTATTGGTGCAGAATGAGAGAGACACTTATATCCTAGCGTATTTCAAACAGTCTGCAAATGTCAGTTTTGCTTTAAATGAAGTTGTGTAAGCTTGATGTTTAAAATAAATGTTGTTTATAGTGATTGCCCCTATCATTTTTGTTTGTTTTATATTTACGATTTAGTTTTAATCCAAATGCATGCACTAATGGAGCAAACAGCAATCAAGATCATCTCTCTCGCGCTCTCTCTCTCCTTAGAATCAAATAACTTTAGTAACTTGTGCATTGTTTTACTTACTTGCTTTTGACATATTTTGAATTACAAACTTTCTAGTGATGTCTGTAAGATATTCACTCGACAAGCTCGCGCATCTGTGCACTCAATCCACTCAGCGCCCTCTGCTTATCAGCTCGCACACATCGGCTATGAAGGCATCAATATTGAATATTTAACATTATATTAATTACTTACATGTACTTCATATACATCTTTAATCTCTAATAACTCCATTCTACTCTCTGTTGTTCTGTTGTTGGTGTTTCTTTTTCTGGATACAGCTCTATTCACACATTGTGTGGTATCGGGGGAATTTTTATAAGTACGAGTACGAGTGCAGGAGCGCAGTATCGGGCTGATACCGATACCAGTATTGGTGCATCACTACATTGTATTGTTTAGTGTCTTAGCCCTTTTTTTGTTTGTTTAAAGACCACTATGTAGTATTGATGCCAAATAGTTTTTCTGATGTTCTCTCTGAGAATACATCACTCTTCAGTGTCACATGATCCTTAGAAATCATTATAATATTCTGATTTGCTACTCAAAAAATATTTCTTATTACCAATGACAAAAAAAGTTGTGGCGCTTAATCTTTTTTGTGGAAACTATCATATTTATTTAAGGATTATTGATGAATAAAAGGTTCAAAATAACAGCATTTATTTACATATAAATATTCTTGCTGAATAAAAGTAGAAATTCTTTAAAAAAAAATAAAAATCTTACTGACCCTAAACTTTTGAATGGTAGATTATCTCTATTGGGGTTTGAAGACTCCTATTGAAAATCACTGAGAAATCTGAATAGGCTTCATCACAGAGTACAGTGCAAGTCACTGGCTGTGCCTTTATTCGGGTTTGAATTGCTTAAGCCCTGCTAAGAGGACACATAAATGAGTGAATATTAAGAGCTCTGTAATGTAAACAGAGAGATAGAAGGAAAAGCAGCCAGAGGAACAAACACAGTTACTTACTCTGTGCCACTTTCCACCATCTGTGTGAGCAGCGAGATGCCATCAAGGTTAATGAACTCCTGAGCAAACGTGATGTCTCGTGAAGAGTTGGCCAGATCCTTCAGAGCGTCCAGCTTCATGTCCATGCTGGATGACTGGATGCGCTCGTGCAGCTGCTGGGCCACCTGGGCCTGTTACCATGGCCACAGAAGAGGCGTGTTAATGAAAGCGTGACAGATCGTCATGTAGGAGGTCAGGCCTTTTAGTCACACAACTCAAGGTAGAAGGAGAGACTGCACTTCTCTAAATTACTGTCTCACTGAATCCACAATCATTCCCTCATTAGAGAGTATTAAGCATGCCACTGTGTCAGTTAATGGTTTTTACATACTGCAATTATCAATTTTTCATATATCATTTCAATGTAGATGACTAAATATAAACTAATCTCCAAGTTATACTCAAATAAATGAAAAGTTAGTTTATTTAGCATAAATTTCTGCATTTGAAGTGGAACCAAAAAGTATTTGGATACTTAAGACACACTAATATGACACACAAAGTTGAGGCCCTGAGTACCAGGATTATTTCAGCATTGTTGTGACACCATTATAGATTTTATTAATATTTTGTTATTTTAATATTTTAATACTTTTTGTAACAACTGCTTTGATCAAATTAAAAAGCACCTTAATTGCACAAATGTAACTGAATACACCATTATAAATATATGCTTTACCAGGCACTACAGAATTGCTTTCCTAGGTGAAATTTATTGAAACCGTACTGAGCACTGACTGGTGCAGAACATCACAGAAAGAGAAACCGTCATTGTTGTCATTATGCTAGAGGGGACGGTTTCAAATGTCACAGACATCAGCATTGAATATCATCATCCCCAAGCTGCAAATTCAGATAGGTCATATCAACAACAGTTTCTGAATGAAATATTCATTCTAATATAATGCAGCTCCAAAACGACAATACATTTTTATAACAAAGAGCCAATCCACATGGCACATTTACGCCTTGACAAGTCACACAAGAATGTTTCTCAGCTGCTGACACTTTAGGAAGCTTTGGTAATGTAACCTATCACCCCTCACATCTGAAGGATTACAGGCCCCAGCTGGACGGAGCAGGGCTTCAGAGGATAAAGGCAGGTCCCCCCAGCTGGTAAAGCCTTTAGAGATGTCAAAAATACATATATGAACTCAAATGTGCTACTCACAGCTGAAGTAGTAAGCCGCAGAATGGAGCCGTTTTTGATGTTGTTGCGATTCTGTGAAAAAAAATAAGAGCGAAAAAGAGGTATTGTTATACACTAGTATGAGATTTTTTTTTTTTTATTACTGAGCTTTGCAATACAGCTTATTTTTTTTTCCAGATTTTGCATTTAACCTTTTCGGTGATGTAGAAGTTGGTTGAGTCAGCATTCTGCAGGGCAAAGGTTTCAGGGTTTGGCAAGTTCCACCTAATGAGAGAAAATCCAGACGATCATCAGAGATTACAGTGATATGTGTGCTACAAACACAATCAGCATCTGTGAAAAAGGTGATGGGGGTAAATTTCTTGGAATCAACAGTTGAAATCGTTTTGCAAGATTCTTCTATTAGACTAAAGCTACATGTTGTTAACGGTAGCAACGTTCTTTTGAAACAACATCAGTAGTAATATCCTAAACTGTAAAATAACTGTAAAAACTACTGTTTAAACAACTTTAAAGTTCAAATAAAAGTTTTGACAAAAACAATATGTTATATAAAATGATAAACTACTAAATAACTATTTATACTATTTATAATTGGTCTGAACAAAATGTTGGTACTTATGGAAAAGCAGAAATACAGCATAATTTGCAGATGTGAATGCAAAAAACAAAAAAACAAAATACTTGTTACTTACCCCTCACAGACTTCTTTAATGATGGCTGAGAGAGGCTTTTTCTGCAGAAAAAAAAAAAACCTTAATAAAAGTTATTCCTGTATTTTTCCTATATTCTTGGAGTTCATATTCTACCTTATTTCTTTATGGCTAATAAACATTCTTTATACCCAATAATACTGCTACATTGATATTAGATTGTACAACTTTTGATCAAACGTTTGGTTGAGTCAAGTCAAGAGCAACAAAGAACTAATAAAGAATTTCAGAGTAAGGATGAATGATGACTAAAGAACTTCAGGGTGATTTATGCAAGGTACTTTGTTTCAATAGTTTTATAGCATAGCGTCTTCATGATTCAGACACACACTGCAGGGCCTTCTCTCTCAAATTTGAAAGGAATAGTTCAGCCAAAGTGGAAAATCAAGTCATTATTTATTCACCATGTTTTTCCGAACCCACATTACTTATTCTTCTGTGAAGCACATAATTATAAAAGGACTGAGGGGTCTCTTTTTAGTGTTGCGTTTTCAGATATCAACAGCTCTGCTCATGAATGGCATTTTTTTGGTCAAGAAATGGTTTTAAAACAACATGAAGATTAGTAATAACTGACAGAATGTACATTTTTGGGAGAAAAGGCAAACATACACTATTGTAAGTTACATATACATGCATGGAGATGAAGGTAAAGTCAGCCAAAGGCACTGACCTGGTCGATCTCCATAAGTTTGGGAAAGGCCCCGGGCCACTCGATGGCCACCTTCACAATGTCTGCTGGGGGCGGCATGGCTGCGCTGATGGAGGATGTGTCCGCTCACTGCTGTCTGGCTCTCATCCAAGCCTGTAGAGGGAGATAGAGGGAAAAAGCTAGGGTTATACTATGCATACTAATTTATTAAACACATCTCTTTATCAAACTGATTAGTACAATTAGTATGTGAAAAATGCCAGTACTTTGGTAATAAGTCAATGCTAAAAATTTTACAATTCCACAATTTCGAAGTACTGGTAGTACAGAGTTCTATCTCGACTGGATACCGGAGTGCTGCTGTTGATTTTATGTATATGCTCTATGGGTATCTTGCTTACTATCCACCTCCTTGTTATCTGTTACAACAACTGAATTAACATCAAATATTTGGTTTCGAAAGCATGTTTGACCTTGAGGTCAGAACAAAGAGCTCTTTCTGTCACTAGATAATTTGCTGCTACTGTGTAAGAGCTGGAATTCTCCTGGAAAACCTTGAAACTGTATTTCAGGAATGCAAAGCTTTGACCGGCACAGTGTCACTCGGAACGAGAACATTCCTCTTTTGTGACATTTGATACTGGGACATTTTAATTACCGCAGTAAGATCTACATGTGTGTCTTTTAAACACTTCTTTATTCATGTCTGAATTTTGCTTTTAAACTAAAACTACTGAGATCAACTGCCATCAGACAATATATACAGCACCTATTCAGCTCAATGTACTTTTAAAATTAACACATTTAAATGAATGTTATAGAATGAAGTACATTTACATCAACAGTGCTGTTCTATATAATAACAGTGTGTGCCAAGCTGCTGAGTACTGAACAGTCACGGGATATGCAAACACAGGCCGTCATATATTACTGTGTTCGCGGTTGTATGTCATGATGACAAATCGACATGTTGACAAAATGACTCATTTTTGCTGTTTAGTTTATATAAATAGTCTTGGTGGACTGCTGACTGCAGCTTTGTATTGTGATACAATTCAGTACGCCAAACTCTTTATTTCAAAAGAGCAAGGGAAATATTCTTTTTCCATGATATGGACTATTGGCTGAAATTAAACTGACTATTTTCTTTTAGCCCATTTCTATTTGCAATAAAGAGCACAAGTGCAACATGAGCGAATCTCTAAAGGACATTAACAAATAAAGTCATCTGCACTATAAAGACAGGCCTTTTCTTTATAGCTGTAGTCAAATTAACAGAAATTAATTCCAGCTTAATTTTCCTTGCGTATCTGGCTCAAAATATTTACTTAATAGTATTATTATTATTGCACATAATGAATATGAAAAAAGGAATACATGTCTGAAGTCTCAAAATGTGCAACACAAATACAATAAAACAGTAAATCTTCTAAAAGAAAAGGATAGGTGAGCCAATAAAGAGAAATTGACATCTGTTAAATCCCTGTGTAAATTATTTAGAACTCCTGACACTCGGGACAGTGTGGACCTTCTTTGGTCTTTGTAGATAATCCCTGTTACATTTTTAATCCCCAATTCCATAATGCATGGGGATAATTCTGGGAGAGAAAACAAGAACACACGCAGCCTGTGAAACAAGCATTCATTCAACCCATTCAAACAAGCTGCCATGTCACTCTGCCATGACTCATCCCATAATAATCTCCACAGACACTACCCAGGCTCTGTTGCTATGGCATCTGCTCCATCAGAAGTTGCCTCTTTCCAGGGTGGTTCTCTTGGAAATGTTTCATTCCTGGTAAGAAGTTTCCCCATTACAGATGGCATGATTTCAGCTGACAGAAGTCAATAAATCTCAGTACCAGGATTTATGTAAAGCTCTCAGCTGTCGTTCAAATGGACACTAGCTGCACATAGTTGTAATTTTATCCTTTGGTCTTATATGATTTGAAATACAGTAACAAATTAAGAGAAAGAGGAATTCATGTATAAAGGGCAACTTTATTTTTTTATTTATTTATTTATTTATTTTACACAGCATGCATACTAAAGACCACTTGACCTTTACATTTAATAAAAATAATAATAATATTGGTACATAACCTAAAGCATGCTACTGGGACTTAAAAGCAACAAAGCGCAAAGCTTGTTGTGATTATTGAATGGCAGGAGCGCTATAAATAATGTTTAATGAAATGCATGCATCAACAGAAAACAGCATAGACTAAAAGACTTATCTTGAGATTTAAGAATCCATATCAGCATTGATTTAAAAATGAGAAATCAATCATGTTAATCCAACACTAATGTCCATACAGCTGACTTGTTTACCTGTGGTAGTTTATACATGTTGTATCCACAAAACAGACACTGATATAGTCATAACATGACGAGAAACGCTAATTAAACATCACTGCCAATGATCCTGGCCCTCTAAAATTACTGAAAACTGAAAAATTACTGGTTTGAAGATTTCATCCTATCACTCATTTGCATAGTGCATAAACATTAGATCAAACAATTAATCAAACTTTTGATATTTTATCACATTTTATCACAGAGGAGGATAAAAGAATGAAAAATATATATACTTATTTTTAAATTTATATTTATATTTATAAATTTATAAAACAGATATGGTCATGAAAGGGCTTCAAGACTGAGGATCTCTCCATTTCATTTTTTCTATAAATATTTATGCATTCTACTTCTTATTTTTCTAGGTTTGGCTTTACTACAAGAGAATAAAACTCATGCACAAAGCTATTACAGCATTCAACTGCAAGTGGTTTTATTCCACACTGTTTGTTGACATTACAGTAAAGCATGAAATGCTGGATATGTGGATACTACCACAAAGCAACAGCCATGTAAGGTGCTTTCACCAAACCATGTCTAGTAAAGTATTTTTTCACTAAAGCATTCAAGTCTTGTCCATCAAAAAGTTCTACAAAACAAAAGACAATTAAAGTGAAACAAATTTGCATATTTGATAGACGTAGTTTCTTAAACCTACACAATAATCCTGTTGAAAGGAACCGAGAAAAAAAACAGACTGACAGGATTTGATTTCTTCAGATGGCTTAATAGTCCAGTCACTTAAACAGGCAGCCTCTGTCTCTCTGATGGGGGCAGGGACACACACAGCATCGCCTGCTCTTCCATTCAATCCCTTCTGTAAAACCCACTGAATTAATCAATCACATGTTCACCACCAGTTTCCCCGAAACATTCAGCCTTCAATGTGAGAAAACCTGAAGTGGAGAAACACTTTACACTATACTGCACATTAATATCAGAGTTTCTTAGACATGTACAATGGCAATACCATGTTTTAGGACTTAAACAATGGTATCACCATATTTTGAGGACATGTACTGTTGTGGCAGTACCATGTTATTGGACACATTCCACAGAATTTTGTTTTTGTTTGGCATTTTTTCACTTTTTATTAGGATAGGACAGTATATATTGACAGGAAACAATGTGGTGGTGGGGGGCAGGACTCGGGTCGTCCAAAATGTAAAGGCGCTATATCAACGTGGTGCCCACAAGGTTATCAGCGGCGACAAATATTAAATTTTTTAGGACATGTACTATGCTATTGTGATGCTTTAGGACAATTCCAATACCATGTTTTGAGGACATACTGTAATACTACTATGCCAATGCCATGTTTTTGAACACATACCATTACAATACTAGTTTTGGGTTATGTACTATGAAAATACCATGTATGTGGACATGTACTATGGGAACAACATGTTTTATAGTGTGTACTACAATGGCTATACCATGTATACTATGGCAATGTTTTAGGACAAGTACTATGGCACTACCGTGTTTTTGTACACGTACCATGACAAGATTGTGTTTTTTGGACATGTACCATTGTAATACCGTGGTATTGACATGTTTTAGGACACATACAATTGCAATACCATGTTTTAGGACATGTAGCATGGTGGCATGTTTTTAGGACCATGGCAATACCATCTTTTCTGGGCATGTACTATAAAAATGCATTGGTATTCTTTAAAGTACCATGGGATACCTTGCAAACAATATGACACATATATGAATCTGATATATGATATATGATATCGACATCAGATACTATCATGACAAAGTCCCAGTAATTTTAAACAAGAGACAAATGATAGCAATAAATTGAGCGCAGGCCACTCAAAAGTATAATTACAAACTAATCAGTCAACCTGTTTTATTAGTATTGCTCAGAAATAACATAAACTAAATGTACTGTAGTAGAATTATGTATCAGTGATGTAACGTATGACCCACAAGAAAACTTACACGGGTACATGATCAAGGTAAAAGCTTGTTCATCCTTGCAGTCAAACTGAGACTACCTTTATTGGATGCTGAACATCATGGACGGGACAGCATGTGGTTGTCAGAGTGACAGTCCCAGTGTGGTTTAAATGTTAAGATTTCACTCCCGCAGAGAGTACAACACCATCAAGCCAAACAGCTGCAGTCCGTCAGTTGTGAGAAGAAAGTGAAAGAATGCTAAGAAGTTCACACTCTCACCAGGTTTCGCTTCACTGGATTGCGCACTTCCTGTATAGATTTCAAAAGAGCCCTCCAGTGATTCATCTGACACCTCTACAAAGGGCCCCAGAGCACAGAGGGCCCACACGGTGGTAGGGGCTACAAAGGAGCAGCTAGCTTTATCTGCATTGAGAAACAAAGACACGCGAGACAGCTATTGAGTTATTGCTACTCACTTTCTTTGTCTCACCGACGCTGGTCAGCTCTCATTTCTACCCTGCAGGTCTGACCTGTGCCTTGTTCCTACAAACCTTTCTAGAGACAGAACTGTGGGCCCCGTTTTGAGACACAAATACATAGGCAATATCTGGTGGATTTCAATCGGTTGCTATAGTAATGATGTAAACGTCAGAATGATGCCAAGAGATATTTTCATGCAACAACTGAGTGAGGCTCTCAGTGTGGAAAGAGAGGAGGGGGAATTGGAGATTCGGACTGTGCTCACATCTCGCCATGGTGCTGAACTCACAAGAGCATGACGAACATACACAACAGGCATTCTACACATTCATGCATGTATTGTGCAAAACCGCTGACTGAGTGAAAATGAGTGTTTTCAGACACAGACAATACTGCATACTTTGTATGTTCCATAAGGATCGTATCAAAATATTATTTTAGATATAATAATTATAATAATAATAATAATTATTATTATTATTATTATTAAATATTATTACACACGTTATTTTAAATATTGCTTTATAATATGAATGATAATAAATATTAATATCTAAATGAAGAATAAACCATACAATATTTTAAATGTTAATTATAGCATTAATAAAATAATTGTAAAATTAATAATAATATAAACTATTTGTTATTTTAAATATTTAAGTTCTATCAATAATGACAATAAACTAATAAAAATAATGATAATTATAGACAAAGAGCTATCAGTAAACATTAATAATAAACATTTGAATTTGTAATTGGATTTCACATTTTTTCTTGTTCAAACTACAGAAAAGTATTTTTTATTATTATTATTATTTTTACTTTGCTGTCTGTCTAAATGCCTTAGAAAGGGATTTGTAAAATGTAAGACTAGTAAAGTGTGAAGTGTTTTGGGGCATTTTTTTTACACTACCATTACAAAATGTACTGCAGTTCTACTGTACAGTGAAGGTATCATGTGGTAATTTTTATGAAATTTGGCATATTCCATGATACTGAATCATTACCATATTCAGATTCCAAAATCAAATGTACAAACAAATGTCTAACAGCATGGTATTATTTTTTTCTCTCTGTTTGGGGAAACACTGAGAGATGAACATCAGCAAAGAATGATGTTTTGATGTACAACAGACATTTTAAGTTACAATCAAACAGTAAGCTGTTGAATAATAATAAAAAAATAAATTAATTTCCTTAGAAATGTTTATTGTTTTACAAAAAAACTAACAGTGTAGACAGTCAAGAATTTTGCACTCATTATTTCAATCTGAGCTGCAGTGGACGCCTAGTGTCAAAAACAAGTCCTCTATTTCTCATACAGTAACCAGGATATCCTGTCAAATTACTCACACAGCTAAGCAGCAGTTTCCACATCTCACATTTTCATCTCACTAGTGCCTACCTTCCATAGCTACCGAAGGAAACTACAACTTCTAGTAAAAATGACCCTATTGAAACAGTAAAGATTAAAGTTACAATGTCAAAACAAGGATCCACCCACAAAAACTAGATATGCACTAAAACTTTGCATCTATTTAGTAAACACAGCACAACACAGTGTGGAAATGTCACTCAACAGGTGCACAGCTACAACATTGCAGATCCAATCTAAATTATGTATCATTTCAAAACACATTCAAGTGTCTAGGCCAGGGATCTCCAACCCTGCTCCTGGAGAGCTACTGTCCTGCAGATTTCAGCTCCAACCCAAATCAAACACACCTGAACCAGCTAATCTAGGTGTTCAGGGCTACTTGATAATTACAGACAGGTGTGTTGGAGCAGGGTTGGAACTGAAGTCTACAGGACGGTACCTCTTCAGGAGCAGGGTTGGAGATCCCTGGTCAAGGCCAATAAGGATTATCCTGCCTGCTCGATGGAGACACCTCAATAAAGCAAACAGACCAAATGAAAAGTTTCAGCAATGTATTTATATTTGCAAAAAGAAAAACACAGCCTGGTTCACAGACAAATCTGTAGTGATATGTTAGGGGTCACAGATTTGACCCCAGTAGCCAAAGCCACACCCTGAGCTCCCCGGACTCATCAGAAAGCATGAAGAAACTTACCCGGAAACCTCCGCAACTATCAGCCGCTCGAACGAGTTTATGTTTCCTGTTCTTTAAGCCTCAGCAGTGCAGTGTGTTGCTTCTCCACCAAGATGCATCATCAACAAAAGACTTTAAAATCAAGACTACATCCATATTTATCACACAACTTCTCATGAACCTTAACTTAACCAGTGAGAAAGACAGAGAGATAAAGAAAGAGAGGTGAAACAGGCAGAGGAAGTAGGCGTTCATCACGAGAAGAGGAAACTGCAGGGCCACGGTTACACGAAAAGGCGGCAAATTTCAAAGATGAAACGCAACTGAAGACACAAGGAGGAAACAGACCCATAGGCTCCTTCCTCGGCTTATCTGAGGGTGTCAGACAATAACAGGAAACATGGAGACACACTGATCGCTTGAGATAAAGCGATGATTTGGTGCATGCATTTAGAAGACAAATTGTAAGAATAAGGCTGCATGGTGATTAGGTCACAGGAAGTAGTTTTCAAGCCACAAATGAATGTCTGTACAAGAAAAAAAAGAAATTATACGTTATTCAAAATTAATCAAACCTATTTTATGACTATTAGGATTTTTTTTAAAGTAATGAACAAATTTCCATAATTAATTCTCATTGCTGTAATGTAAAGAATGTGTGACAAATCCCTTAAATACAGTAATGACAACAATCCTAAGCCAACTTTTTTCCCCATTTAAAAAAAAAAGAAAAATCACAAATTCAAAACAAAACAAAACAACAAAAAAGAAAAGAAAAGAAAAAACAAAACAAAAAGCAAAAACAAAACATAAAACAAAACAACAAAAAAGAAAGGAAAACAAAAACAAAAAGCAAGCAAAAAACAAAAAAAGCAAAAACAAAACATAAAACAAAACAACAAAAAAGAAAAGAAAAAACAAAACAAAAAAGCAAACAAAACAAAACATCAAACGCAAAGCAAAGAAAAGCAAAGAAAAGAAAAGACTGTACAGATCATCCAGAGGGTCCTGCATCCTGTTTCACAGATAAGGTGACCCTTAGGCCCCGTCCACACGGAGACGCGTTTCTGTGAATACGCACAAATTTTTTATCGAATAGGCGTTTCGTCCTCACGGATCAGGCGTTTTCGTAAGGTGAAACCGCTATTTTTTGAAACCGGGTCCCAAAGTGGATAAATTTGAAAACGCTGTCTTTGCGTTTTCGTCTGGACGGCTAATCCGTATATTTTCTGAAACGATGACGTCATCAACCCACGTCTCCCCCCCCTAGTCAGACACCTCTACGTCACGTAACGGCAAAAAAAACATGAACAAACACTGAACGATTGTCTTTTATTAACTAACATTAACACAGATTAATAAATGTATTGTTCCATGTTCGTTTGTGTACCATGCGCAAGGTTTATAGTCCATAGTCCAACTCTTCTTCTCCGTTTTTAGTGTATCTCCGTGGCAGAATTACAGCGCCACATACTGGTCTGGCATGTATACTACATCATTTTGCGGTTTCGTGTGGACGCGGATATTTCTTGAGACGAGGAAAAAAAAGATCGGATTGGGGTAAGCTCCGTCTCCGTGTGGACGGGGCCTTAATCATACCCATGTGAAACAATGGGCTCCACTTCACACTCAGCTGGGCCTTTCATAAACACTTCTGTGACTTGATTAGTACAAATAAACATGAATGCAGTCCACTTCAGTGTGAAATGTCTTCTTCTTTTCAAATAATTCCTTTGATTTCTCAAAGAACTCACGCTTCCGCTCTGATACATGTGCGGCCCAGATAAACAAAGCTGACACTAGGACACTGACTCAGAGTGCCATGGTAACAAAATTAAAAAACAACCCATGAAGCAGAAAAATAACATGCTCAGTTTATGACTAGCTGGGCAGAATGACATTCCCGGAAAGAGATGCCTGGTGCCACACACAAATAGCACCAATGATCAGTGTGCTAATTGTCACAAGGGCACATTTTCAAAGATGAAAAAAAGGAAACGAGCACAAGAGCTGCTGATTACAGCATGGGCCAACCACTCTCATTTCCCATATCTGCTCATCCTCTCACAATTTTGAGGAGCACACTTGGCCGTTTCTGTTGCAACAGCAGCAGCTGGGTGGCAAAATCAAGAGCTGCTAACATCTCGTTACCCATTAAAGGTTCAGGGGGATGATTGCTAAATTGGCTCATGTCAGTGAATGAGAAGGTGCATATGTTGGTTCCACCCATTGTGGACTCCTAGGGGCCGGCCGGCCCTGCTCTCACAGCTGTTGTGGTGGCTCTGGGTTCCCTCGAGCTATGAATAGAGATCAGTGGAGAGCTGGTCAATAAAAAATGTTAGGTCTGGCCTAGATTCATGCGTGGTTGGGTGCATCAAACCAGCACTGTTTAGACCTACTGGTAAAATTGGTCAAGGTCTTTGAGAGCAGCTAGAAAGAAAAAAAAAAAGAGACAAATGAGGAGAAAGAAAGAGATCCACACATTTTTCTGGAAAATGAGCACATCTAAAATTAAACAGTGACCTTCTTTTGGGGCCTTTACTGTGATAAATGAATGGCAGCTCCACTTACAACAATATAAAGTGCAATGTGTTCAGATGTTCTCTATTAAATCTGTTATCTTTGAAAAAATAACATTCATTTACACATTCATTGGTTTAAAGCCATATGACTAACTTTCATCTGTGGAACATAAAAAGAGGATATTCTGCAAAATGCTCATGCTGCTCTTTTTCAACATTTCAAATTACGACCCGCTGCTGTCAAAAATGAAATAAAAACACCATAAAACTGCTCCACAGCCCTGTTTGGATTGGACTAGTTTTCCAGGAGGTCATACTTTTCTGAGTTTATATTTTTGCCATTTTAATCCCATCCAAATCCAAAGTCTGTTTCCCCTCACACAACCTTTGTAAAAATCCCAGAGCAAATACCTGCTGTTTTTCCTTAAACTCAAATGTCCTTTGATGAATTGATTCCTGTCCAAATGCAGATGTCTGTGATTGCTGATACTGTATTATCACAACACTTGTCGCCATGTATTTTTCTTGACTAACATGAGCTACTGTTTTGTTTTTTGTTTTCTTTTCAATAGAGACTAGGGATGACACAAATCTTAAAATAATATTGAACCATTAGGTAAAACATCCACGGTTCAATACACGCTTGTAAATTGTGTTTGTTTTCACAGTTTTGCATTTTAATGTAAGCACACAAGCTTCTCATCTCACCTCAAATCAAAAGTCTCCTGACTAGAGAAACAAACACAGCTGACCCAGAAGCGATGTTCCCGTCTCTGTGGTCGAGGAGCCAGCTGTCTCCTTGGAGATGCATGTGTGATGTGCCATATTCCAATTAGCCCTTTCTTGTTATAGTACCTAAACCCCAACCCAGGAGCAAAGAGACCCCCTACATGCTGTACTGCCTCTGACAAACCTGATTAAGTCACCCAATCCAGCCCTGGGAGTTAGTTTGCCAAAAGCAGACACAGCCTGGTGGTACTCCTGAGCAGAGCTCCCAACCACCTTTGCACACAGAAACCTTGGTCTGGATTTATTCAGGCTCATCTCACTTTGGTAATTTTATCTAATTTGCTGCTTCCAAACAGCTTTAAAACCATTTTGTTGAAATAATTTTTGCACACGATCAAATACCAAAACAGTCTTTTCCATTAAACCAATGAACCATTCAAATCTATTTTGATATACACCAGATTCACATTAAAAGGCACCAGTTCAGATGGGTTAAAAACAGCCCATCTAAACACTACTACACTAATTGTAATCATCTTTAATCTACATGGAAAAACAGAGCGTTTAATAGATGTACACTGCTGCAAGATTAAAGAAGACCTATGTGTTTTTTACCTTTAAAATTTAATCTGCAGCTTTCCTTTAAAACACATCTTCTTTGCAGTTCCATTCCACGGTTATATTTCCAAAGTGAAATCATATAGCTCACTTAGGATGAAGTGAGCTATGATGAAATGTTATTTCTCAACTGTAATATTCTAGGAAAGGGTTTAGTTATATATGATGAAATTTTAAATTTAATGCAGCCCAAGCAGAGAGTTTGGTCACAGTGACATGTATTTGGCAGGTGAAGTGGTTCGTTTTTAGGTCTAAGACGAGTGTCTTCTATCTAAAAGTGTCTTTACTGTTACAAAAGCGTTTACGGATGCAAGACAAGAGATGGAGATGGGGAGAGCATGATTCAGTCACTGGCTGTGTGACCTTCTGCTCACAGGCTCCTCAGCCCAGTAGGAAACACTCTAAACAGGTCAGACCTATGACAGCCTTCAAACATGAGACGCTGTTACCACATTCTCTCACTGAGAGAAGGGAAAACATCCAGAAATCAAACTGCAAACTCAAACATCTTTCTCGCAACCCACTTGCACTGCAAAAATGGGTCAACCAAAGATCAACCAATAATGTATTCTGTAGAAACCAATGAAAAGCAAAAATGGGTCAACCAAAGATCAACCAATAATGTATTCTGTAGAATATATATATATATATATATATATATCAACCAATAATGTATTCTGTAGAAACCAATGAAAAAAAAAATACATATACCATATATAGACCATATATAGATATATAGACCATGTAATATGTGCTCACCAAGGCTGCATTTACCATACAAAAAAATACAATAAAAACAAAAATATAGTGAAATATTATTACTATATAAAACAACTGTTTCTTACTTTAATGTTATTAAATATAATATATTCCCGTGATGGCAAAGCTGAATTTCCAGCAGCCATTAATCCAGATGATCCTTCAGAAATCCTTCTAATATGCTGATTTGCTTCACAAGAAACATTTATAATTATTATCAATATCAATAACAGCAGTGCTGCTTCAGATGATGTATTTTCTTTTTTTCAAGATTCTTTAATTAACAGAAAATAATTGAAAACATTTATTGGAAAGAGATACATTTTGTATCATTAATTATAAATGTCCATTATACATATCTCTATTGTCTTTCATTTAATGCATCCTTGCTGAATAAAATTATGCATTTCTTACTGACCCCAAACCTTTGAACCATATTGAATGAAAATACAGCAAATTCAGACTGAACCAAAGAGTAACACTTTTTACACATAGAAAAAAAAGGAGAAGAAAAAAAGAACGAGGTCCACATGAGCAACTATCTATAATTATTATTTAAATTAACTGCAGAAATTTGATTATTTTCGTGAATTATAGTTTCCTCAAGAATAGCTTTGGAGCATTAAGATGAACCACTTCTGGTAAGTCACTTTGTGCACACGTGCCAATGCACACAAACACTAAAAATCACCATGTTGACCAGCTCCCACCCCCCACACCACATCCCACAAAGTGAACTGGAACATTTAAGTCCTCTTAAATCAACCCTCACCTCATTACACTGGTTTCTCTGGCTAAATTAAAAGTAATTAGTACTGATGGGATGGGATGAAAGAAATTCAAGCAATTTCCTCAAACATCACCACAAGATAATGGCCAGTGCTGGTCTTGGAACTGCTAGACGGCTAACAGGCACAGCAGAGAGATCAGGAGAGAGGATGTAGAGGCATCCAGCAGTCAGTGATGACCGAGAAGAAGGAACGCAACATCAGCTACTAATTCAGTATCCAACAGCACTGGATCTCACAGTGATGACTGTAAATTTCATTGCAAGTGAAGCAAAGTGTGCAAACACAAAGCCAGATTACGTTGCCTCTAGTGTCACCAAATGAAATTGAATTGCAGAAGTATATTGCAATATAGACTGACAGCTGACGGTCTGGAATTCATGGCAGAAGTCCTTTATTCTTGTTGTTATTATTATTATTATTATTATTATTATTATTATTATTATTATTATTATTATTATTAATAATAATAATAATAATAATCATATACTGTAACTTCTGAATAATTATTATGCACTACTTTAATATTTGTACTTAATTTTATGAGACAATTTATATACAAAATAATTACTGTTAGTATTTATTTATTACATGCATATTATTATTGTTGTTATTATTATTATTATCATTTTTGAATCATTATTATGCAATACTTTAATATTTATACTAAACAATATATTTATAGAATAATTAATATTAGTATTTATTATATACATACACATTAACCTAATATCATCCTAAACTTATTTTGATGTCTAAATAATAAAAAAAATTCTTTCATTTTAACCATATTTTTGAGCATACTCTTATTTAAAATTCAGGTCTTTTATAAATGTTATTACCACTAAATTTTACTTCCTCTCATCATACATTCACCGTCAATCTTACAATCTTATAATTAAATTATCTTGTAAATCTTATAATTTGCTATATTAATCTTTTTAGAATCTTTTTAATCTTTTCAAATATGAACTCATTGTGATTTTTTTTTAATCTATGTACGAACACTGAAACAAAAAGCAATGCAAGCCACCTTAGCATTTGTGATCTTTGATACATTAGTAGAAGCAAACTGAACAAAACTTTCTACCGATCACATAACAGGGAAGAGCTAATGGAATACAATCAATGAACACATCCCATGAATGAGTTCTGTTCTCAGAAAGAGGAACAGCCTCTGGGTGAATCCATGCTGAAAACATGCTGCTTACCTCTAGCTGTTGTAGGCATCACACAATGGTAGCCTCTGACCGTTTGACACCAGTCCTGATGGACAGACCCTGTTTGGGAAACCATGGGAACCGTGTTGATTTGTATAGTCTCTCACATGAAGATGGCCTCAGGCTGAGGAGATGGAAGAGGTGTGGGTCTCTCCAGGGATAAGCACAAAACCTTTATTTAGCAGCGGCACAGGCGAAGTGTTACAACCGCTGGTGAATGTTAAACGCAGGCGATGCGATGCGCTGCCCTCAGGAGCACTCACCAGAGAGTGGGATGGAGTGGGCAGCATTGTTCATAAACTGTTCTTTCAGAAATAGTGAGCGCTATATAAAAGTACTGAATTACACAAACACGTGTGTTATGAAACATGCTCTTCAATGAAAAACAAGCATTAGATAATCAAAGGAAAGGAGAGCTTGTTCAACAATGCATCTCATCTTTCACTAACAATAAACTAAATTGCAACATGTACAATGTGCAACACGGTATAACCATGACATATATTTTATTATATCATATTACATAACTTTACATTACATTATATTATATAGCCTA
The DNA here is from genome assembly GCF_018340385.1 of Cyprinus carpio. Taxonomy (NCBI): domain Eukaryota; kingdom Metazoa; phylum Chordata; class Actinopteri; order Cypriniformes; family Cyprinidae; genus Cyprinus; species Cyprinus carpio. Next base: position 19,096,624 of record NC_056590.1, read on the forward strand.
CACACACTAGTGTTCAAAAGTTTAGTGTGGAAAGAGTTAAAAAAAAATATATAAAAATATATATATTTAATTTTGTTTTTTTTTTTTTTTTTTTTTTTTTTTTATTTATACAGAAAGGATACATTAAATTGAGCAAAAGTGACAGTAAAGACATTTATAATGTTACAAAATAATTATATTTCAAATAAAAAAATCCTGAAAAGGATTATCACTGTTTTCACAAAAAAATATTACGCAGCACTGTTTTCAGCATTGATAATTAATTATAAACAGGCTATTTCTTGAACCCAATCAGCACTGACTGAACCCAATCAAGAGTTTGTTCAAATAGCAACAGTAATTGTGATTCTTGTAGAAGAAGCAACTAATATATTAATAATTTCACAACAAGATTTAACAGAATCACAGAAGAGGCATATCATCTGCAATGCATTTGGACAGTTCCCTGAACAGGCATCCAAAACACAAGATTAAACTAAAATTGTGGAAGTAAAACAAAATACTTTTTTCCAAGTCAGTTTTATGTTAACTTACAAAAGAAAAGGGAAGTGGAAGAACTTGTTTCCCCTGACATATAAATAAATGGGAGGATGGATCCACCACAAGTCAAGGCTCTATTTGTGTCTGTCGAGGTGGGAAATGACAACCCTCTCTATTCTCATCTGCTTGAGATCATAAATTCCCTTTTCTGAATTCCCACTCATAAAATTGTCAGAAACATCCCTGAAAATGATGCATCAAGCCAGTAATAGATAAACACAGCCATTCTGCTCTCTGGAATGAATGAAACATTACAAACACTTTGGTCACATGATTCTCTGATCATCTTGAGTTCATATGTGCACAATGAGAGGGACGTTTAAGGACAAACCCAATCCATTGACTGGAGACAAGATAAAATTAGGACAGGTTTCAGCATGAACTTCATTCATTCACACTGAACTACACAGTGTGCAGCTGGGTCTAGGAAAAGGTCTGAGCAAACACAATGTTGGAGTTATACAGTACACCTTGCCTGACTTTTACAAGAAAACCACACCCCCAAAAACCAGACTAATCCAGTCTTCTCCAAACAGACACTCAAATTAAAAAAATGTGTAAAAAACTAATTTCGAAATTTCACTAATAAGTTCCTATGAGTTTTCCATGACGTTTCAAGTTGCGAATGAATAATTCAGAATTATCTGTGAAATGATTAATTTGATACTTTTCATTTTTATTATATAATATAATATAATATAATATAATATAATATAATATAATATAATATAATATAATATAATATAATATATATATATATATATTTTTTTTTTTTTTTTTTCTCTCTCTCTCTTTTTTCTCTTTTTTTTAAACAAGAACTGAAGGTTTGCTCATAAATCAGCCATCATAACTTTACTGCAAGTTTTTCTCTACTTAAAAGTAATATTTACCAAATATTTAGAAAACAGTACTAGAAAAATGTATATTCTTTTTATAAAATTCAATGACATTTCCATGACATTAAGTCAGCATCAAATGAAAATTCACACCATCTTATTGATCTCACTGCAAACGTTTCATCTATGCATTTTTTTTTTTTGGATGATATATGCCAAATGTCTCCAATCATTTAGTCAGCTTAAACCACTGTCCCTTTCCTACAATCGACCCTCAAGCTCAGATTCAGATCTACCTGTCTAATAAACAACCAATAAATTAAACTACCCTACATTTTTTCTACTTTCATTTCAGCTCCACTTTAAAATGTGAAGTAATTTCAATTCGCTGTTTTTTCAGATTTTCCATGAATAAGGGAACCATGAAAATATTGGAAAGTAGTGAGTTTTATGAACACTCTTCATGTCTTCAATATTTCAGACCGTCAGACAAATATATAGCCCTGCCCCTAAACTACTGCCTTTGGTTGAGTCAATTTTGCCATGTAAGGCCAAAGCTCCAACAAACAGAGCAATGGTTTAAAATCAATTGTTAACTCTATGGATTGTCTCTGCATATCAAGCTGGGACATGAGAAAGAATTTGTACAAAAAAAGTCTTCATTACTTCATTTCAGGGTTTGTCTTCATTACTCCCATTTTATCAAAGCACTCCTCCTTTTGCACAAGTCTGAGGCTTCACTGAGCTCAGATGTGTCTATCGGAGCAGGGATGCAGTGATTCACAGCTGAGAAGAACCTCTAAACGACTCTAGATTGCTCTGCTCAGAAGATGATGAGAATTCTGCTTCTAGCAGTCAGCCAGACGAGAGGTGATTTCAGGACATGGATAACAGCAGGAGTCACAGACAACATGAAAATAAACAGCACTCAGACCAGCTCCATTTCACACGGGATCATACCATGAATAATCAGTCATGCGACGTAAAGATTAATGATATCCGTCAGTTTGCTAATGGTGATGTGGGGGTTCCCAGGCTCTCGGCTTGAGGGGTCTGCAAGCATGCATACTTGACATCTGCAGGCCGAACATACTGTGATCTGGTATGAATGAGGCCACTTACTTCCCTGTTGTGATTCTATAGTCTGCTGACAACTAAAAACCTGAAGATTCAGTTTAGTTTGAAGTCTTTATAGAGGCAATACAGTTCCGTCCAGTTGAGTTTTGTCATTACATTCAGCTGTCAGAGTTTTGTTTTCTACTCTAAACGTTTTAGATATTATTAACCCTTATAGCACAAACATTGCAAGACAAGCTGCATGTTCATACAGTCAAGGGCTTTTTCGAAACCCTAAACCCTCAATATACCTTTAACAGTGATTCTTGCCTTAGCATAATAACACATGTGCAAAGCTAGCAGGGATAAGTCTGCAAACCCAACAAGGCCACTATGACAAAGCGAATTACATACTAAACTCACTGTGAGGGGTTACGTTTCTACCTATTTTAAGCCTGCAATTCTAGATCTTCAGCACTGAAAATATAGAGCAACATGTCACCACAATCCCAGATGGGTTAATTTATCCTGAATCTAGACCTGCACGAGTCTGGAACATTTTATGATTGATTCGATGCTATTTTTACGCGTCCCACTTCAAGGAACTGGTTCAAATACACGGTCCATTTAAATACAAGTACAGAAGGAGTCTTCGAGAAATGAGACTCGCTCTGTAAAACTACAAGGCATACCCCGATAATTTGACAGAAATTTCCCACTACCATCCCGCCATTAGTGGAAAATTTTCTCAAGAGCAATGAAAATAAACTCTCCGAGTTACACAAACAAAGTGTTTCAGGGTCAAAAGCAAGGCTTTAACCTGCACTGAGCCTTGACTGACTGGATTTTCTAAATATCTCAAGCCTGAAGAACTATCATTCAGTGGCAGTAAAGTTTAAGCTTCCATACCAAGCATTATGATATATATACATAATTATCCCAAGCACTGTAATTTGGGCAATCATAGCGTGCTATGGAAACAGTGCGCGCTGTGGGAGTGCTGGCGTAGATCATTGTCTGCTGGGCCTGCTAACCTTCAAAGCATCTTCCCTGTAGAGTGCAGCCGTTCTGTAGAGTCGCCGGGCTGTTCCTGAACCTGAGGTGCCAATGAACGGCTGTAGTCTTTAATGATCCGGTTGGTGCCAGGCAGAGGGGAGGGGAACAAAGAGACACTGTGCTTAACACACACACACACACACACACAAAGCCAGCTGTCCCTTGCTCCTCCCAAACCCCCAGCTGTATATGGTCTTTCACCAACCATCCCCCCCATCATCATGGATCGAGACCAAACACAGCCCTGTTTCTACTGTCCATTTTCAGGATCTTCTCCTCAGTCAAACCACCTTCACTGGAAACGCCCATCGCAATGCCAGCCTTCATTATGTGTGTGTGCCCACACATGCTTTCATCTCCGGGCCTTGGCCCTACTCTAACCATTCATTGGGGTTTGCTCTGGGCTGTAATTCTTCATGGTGGTACCGTTTACATCACTCAGGATGTCCTGTAATTGATGTAGATCTATTATAGGCATGGGGATGGTTACCTTTTTTCCTTGTTGTTTGATTTTGGGACAATGACAAATAAGACTGCCTGTGACAAAAGACAAGGAAAAATCTAATTTAAAACACATATCAAGCTAAAACTGCTATGGGGTGTAACAATAAAGAAAATGTAATAACATTAATAACATGCTTTACACCTTTCCTTATTTTTATAAACCTATTTAAATGTATTTTTCAAGGTCAAAATTTGCCTCTTTTTTTCCACATATCATGAATTAATTCATAAATATCAACTGTTAGTGGTCAGTTGCACCACATGACATTTTACTACATGATCAAACCCTTCCTTGTCAAAACATTTATCTAACATCTGAAGAGACTTCACTAACAGTAATAAAGGTCTCTCAATGATATCATTTACTGTTTTGAATTTTTTCTCAGCATGTTTCTGCATGTTAGTTGCACCATATGACTTAACGTTTTTTAAACATTTAGTAGTGAAACAGTTTTGTTAAGATATTTTTAAGTAACAATAAAAGACTATGCCAACCTACTTAAAGTTTTCTTCCAAGAATTTCATTCTTTTAATGAGCCTTTTTTTCCCTTCATGATATCAGGACAATTGTGTCTAGTGTTGTTATTATTAAAGTGTAAGTTCACCCAAAAATGAAAATTCTGTCAATAATTACTCACCCTCATGTATTTCCAGACCTGTAAGTCCTTCCTTCTTCTTCAGAACACAAATTAAGATATTTTTGATAAAATCCGAGAGCTTTCTGACCCTCCATAGACAGCAACACAACTGAAACAATCAAGGCCAAAGGCAGTTAGGACATTGTTAAAATAGTATCTGTGACATCAGTGGTTCAACTGTAATGTTATGAAGCTACGAGAATACTTTTTGTGCACATAGAAAACAAAAATAACAACTTTATTCAACAATTTCTTCATTCACGGAAGAGAAGAAATTGCTGAATAAAGTTGTTTCATTATTTTTGTTTTCTTTGTGCACAAAAAGTTTTCTCGTAGCTTCATAACATTACGGTTATGGACTATTTAAACAATGTCCTTACTACCTTTCTGGGCCTTGAACATTTTAGTTGCGTTGCTGTCTATGGAGGGTCAGAAAGCTCTCGGATTTCATCAAAAATATCTTAATTTGTGTTCTGAAGATGAACGAAGGTCTTAGGGGTTTGGAAAGAGTAATTAATGACAGAATTTTCATTTTTGAGTGCACTGTCCCTTGAACTAAAATTATTTTTAAAAATTCAGTAATTAAAATAAAGCTAAATTGTTGAAATAAAATATAAATATAAGTTGCAAACTTAAAATTAGATAATTAGAAATGCTGCCTTGGCAACTAACTGAAAAATAGTTGGGGGAAAAAAAAGCATGGAACTAAACTAAAATGTAAAAAAAAACTGAAGAAAAAATAAATAAACAAATAAAATAAATATATCTAAAAGCCAAAGCTAATAAAAAAAAATAGGAAGTAAAAGAACAATATAAATAATACCAAAGTAACAGTGGTTTTATCACCCTGATTTTTTTTAACTTAAAGCCTCACAAAAATCTCGTCATAACCCCCATGCACCTCGTAGAAGAGATGAATTCAAATCAAAGCATTGCAAGCATGAATTATTTATACATTTTTTATTTATTTTTGAATTTACCCATCCAGACAAAAAAAAAAAAAAGAGCATCACGTTATTGACATTCATCCAGTTGGTGCAGTGTGGCTTACACTTTTTTTTTAGGTGAACCAGAACAATTCAAATATGCATCTGAAAATGACCTTCCTCTATCTGCCACTATTCTCAGAATGCTGAAGATTCTCTTATTACACAGTTGTTCATATTAAATCCATTACATCAGCGATAAAAGGCATTCTCAGAGTCCTGTTCTGGCCATGGAGAGAGTAATAACCCTCTTGAATGTCATTACGATGCGATCAAACATCAAACAGGAAAGAACATAACACTCATCTCTGGAAAAACATTCTACACGTCCGTTAGAGCAGGAAATAGATGAGCGCACGCTGTAGGCGGCACAGGAAGCTGCTCACCTGACTCTCTACTCAGATTTCCTCTCTGCTGATGATGGATGTTCAGTGTCTTTTGTTTTAGTTTTTTTTTTTTTTCCAGAAACAGTGGCTCTTACATGACTCTACTTCAATCATGTTAACAAAAAACTGCAACAATAAAAAGCCTCAGTTGACTGTTGAAATCAATCTTGAGCGCTATTGATATATTTAATAATTCAACATTAATAACTCATGTTCTAATTTTATTTTATTTTATTTACACTGGAAAGAGGTAGATTTCCACAAGAGTGCTCATACACACACACACACACATGCCTTGCAGAAACAGGGCTGTCAGGGGTCAGACACTGTGACAATGTTTACAGCAGGTGGTCAGCAGACAGATGCACCGTCTGCCAGAGTTCATAGCAGCCTGACAGAGACTGAAACACATGGAGAAGAGTGAGAGAGAGAAAAAGAGGAACAGTAGTGAAGAAAACCACCTGCAGAACATTCCTAGCAGAACAGTAGCAAAGGTCAACCATGTTTTCAGAGGAGACATTCCAGCACAAAGAAAAAAACATTTTTTTTTTTGCTAAACCAGGGAGTGGTTTAGCACAGCTACCAGCTTTATCCTCACATATGGGCGGCACTAGACCCCCACCAGCAGGTTCACAGACTCATACAGGTCAACCAAACAATCCTGGTCCATTTCAAAAGAAGGAAAAACACACTATGTGAATCAATATTTAGATGATTTCAGGTAGATTTTTGTTTGTTTTCAGTTGATGAAATGTAAGGCTGTATGCTGTTTTTATTTTCAAGGTCAACTTCTGTCAAGCAATCAGACGTAAACATTCAACAGTTTTATACTACTTAAAAAAAATATTATTGTTATTAATAACAACAACAACAATAACAACAACAACAATCTTAATCTTATTAAATATTTTTAAATATTCTTAAATATTTTTAAATTAAATAAAACAAATAAATTATACTAAATAACATTAATTAAATATTTTTTATTCAATTAAGAGAGTGAGCAGTGGATCTGACATGTTCTTGTTCAATTCTTTAGACAAATAGCAGAACAGAGCCTTTTGTTTTACTGAATTACAGACCACACTGGAATAGTGATTTCAAATATTACCACAGAAATCATTCCCCATAGCGACTGAAAATATAGTTTATCAACAAAAGTTCTTCTATCTGTAAAACACCGCAAATTTGACTGTATTTATACTGTATCGTGCACTCCTCACTTTCTGCAGTGAGACTACTTCATTTGTTTACATAGACAGCCGCTGTTTACTGCTGCACATTCACAATCAATGTAAAAGGGTCTCATCATATCCGATACTGCATGCACTCCAACAGTGAATAAAAAATCCTTGCTAGCACATTACAGTCTCCTAGATCTTTATACACAAAAGCTTTTAAAGTCAAAGCCAGGCAGCGATGACAAATTCAGTCTCACTGTATGTTTCTACCCTCCTCAAATTGCAGCCTGTGCCTTTTGTGACAGTATCACGCTGCATTTGGTTCTGGTGAAACACAAATCTTTGTGATGAATCAGTCGTCTTTATATGAAACCTTGTGAAGGATAAAAGAGAAACGTACAGTCTATCAGCTAGATTCATATAGCGCATGTCCGACACACCCAGCACAAACTGAGGCTTGATGTAATTAGTCATAATGATGCTCATCAACAGGAAGAAAGCCAAAATGGGGGTGCAGTGTTTTCCTCTTTATGCAAAGCAACACACTTGGAAAGGCATGCGACACTGTTAGACCTCACTGAACCTGAGAGAGAACGAGAGAACAAGCATCCTGTCCAGACTTTCACTTCCTCTTCCTCTCATCCTTATGGCCTACATTTACATGCATGAATTTTCAGATTTATCCAAGCCGTATAAGAAAAAGAAAAATGTTTTCGCTTCAATACACATTCTTAGAAATGTACTCTGTTGGTTTCATTTGGTTTTACAGCATTTTGAAGAAACATTTTCATTTAATGACTCTTAATATAAACTCAAAATCTGAAAAGTTAGTCCTGTTAATCAATCAGATGCAAGCACAATATTCTGTAATAATATATTTCTGGTATCACAAAAATATATTAATTATTTGTTTTAAATTTATAGATATATAATTTAATATTTACCTTAATTTAATACTTTAATATAATTTTCAATTTAATATTTAATTACATTTTTAAATCAAATTAAATTAGATTTAAATTAAACATGCTGTGATAACTGACATTTCAAAACATTAAAAATCTATTAAAAATTAAGATAATTCTTGGCATCTTGAATATGTCAGTGTACTGATATTCATCATTATTTTATATTATTATTATATTTATTATATATTAACATGTTTAATTATAATATCTAATTAATATTTAAAATAGATTTATAAAGCATTTTTCAAAAATATCATAAATTACTCATTTCATAAACTAAGCTTGGCATGAGGCTTTTTCTTCAGCTGTTTAATTTTTTTGACTTTATGCCAACCCCCAAAAAATATGAAAATGATTTTTTTTTAAACAGACATTAAAAACACTCATCAGCATTGGAGAAGTTCAAGTCATTACATTTCTAAATGGCATTTAAATCCATCTTGAAACAAGAATGAATAGAACCAGACAAAAATAAAAAATAAAAAATAAAAAACAGCATCATGTCATTAACCAATTCCCATTTAGCTCAACAACAGTTACTCAGCTAATAACAAGTCGATTTTAAATACATGCGCTTTTGCGCTCGACCTGCATCTCTCTTCTTCTATTCTCTCTGACTCACACTGAGCTCACGGTCTGACCTGAAGCAAAAAAAACCACAGATGATGGCGCAGGTCTGTATGTGTTTACAGAAAGCCAGTGAATCAGCACTCCGGCAAACACAGCGAATCCAACGGCTCACAACAGGAACAAAACAAATCTCAACCCATGATGAAGTCCTAGAAAAGTGGATCAAGATGTGGGTCATTATTAGTGCCCAACTTTAAAACTGCAGGATCCACGTGGAGAGGATTAAAGCTGGATTTGTGTTGATCCCTACACATGCTCCAACACTGTTTATATGGCCATCCCAGACCTCTTGCTCTTTTAATGGCCTAAGTCTTGGCTAAGTGACGAAATGGCACGATAACAGCATCAGGATGCAGTCTGACACGCTCGCCAGAAGGAGAGAGGGAGCCGCCACATGTGACAGCCTTCCAAGAGAGAAAGCTTTTACTGCAAGCACACAGCTGGGATGATCGTAAGCATGCAGCTGCGATGACCTGAGGCTCTGTGCCCGCTCAGAGAAAACGGACTGTGCCAAATCAGTACCAGCAGGACCAGTTCAACCAAATGTTAGTACATACAAGCAACACCACAGGATCACTGGCTTCCCAAGAGCACAGGTGCAAGGAAAAGCTTCAAATCCCGCCTATTGTTGGCACAATCTAAAAATGAAACCCAACCCATTCACTGAGGATGTTTAGACAAAAGTAAAACCATAGTGCAAACACAAAGAGACTGGACCCATTTTAACAGAATATGGAAGAATGCAGTCTAAACAAAGCATTCTAATGACCTGGTTTTGGTCTTACATTGATATTCATCATCCGAAGCAGGGAAGTAACAGAACGGTTTCAACAGCAACAACATCACAGATTCTCTTTACGCTTCCACTGACACTTATTAAGCGACTTTAACACCTTCATTTAAACCTGTCTGCATCTGTAATTAATGTATTGCCAGAAGCAATAATTACATGCGCTGCAACATTATCCACTAAACCAGGAAATTGATCTCGCCAGGCTTTGCTGGAGGGACGGGTGTTGATGCCCATCAGATGATATCTGGTGCAATAAGAAACATTAGCAACAGAAATCTGGTTTTATGCAGTGGAAGGGATTATCTTGAATAAAATGTGTATATCTAAGTGCAGAATCAACATTTTTACAGAAAGAGAAATACTCAGTTATAAGTGAATTATAAGTGAATTTGGGTTTGGGTTCAGTAATATTCCTTTTTTTATTAATGCAGGGATGCATTGAATTTTTAAAAACAAAAAAAAAGCTACATTTTTAAAATTACAAATACAAATAAATAAATTGTTAAATAAACTGTTCTTTTGAACTTTCTATTCATTACAGAATATTTCGATACTGATAATAATAAGACATATTTGAGCAAATCAGCGTAGAATGATAATTAAGTACACTTCAAAATATATCGAAATACAAAACAGTTATTAAAAATTGTAATAATATTTTACAATATTACTGTTTTTAATGTATTTTGGATCAAAGAAATGCAGCTTTGGTTAGCTCAAGATACTTCCTTAAAAAAAACTCTACTCAGTAAAAGTTTGAACATATATATCTACTAAAAATTCACTGCCAACATTTACACTGGCTAGTTAAGCTTATAGAAATCGACTAAAATCCACAAAATTCCAATTAAACTGACGTGTGTAATTTTAATACACACAGAATTGCAAAAAATGTTTGATGTTGTTTGGAAACACATTTCAAAAAAATTATTTTTAGCACAGCAGTTCATCTTAAAAGTCAGTACGACATGTATAAGCACTTCAACTTCACCTAAACACACACACACACTCAAGTATCTCTTTATGAAGTATGAATATAATTTCTCTTTATGAAGATGAAGTATGGCACTCATCAATGGGCAAAGAAATCAAGCACCAATCTTTTAATGTGTATTATGGCACTAGTTTATGTTGAAAGATAAAATTACAAAAGACATTTTATTTATTCATTCATGTTTTTAATATGTTTTAAATTACAGATAATTTTCACAAAGCAATGCATGCATGTGGCTTTTTCCAGTTTCTAAGTGCAATAGATTTTCTATGTGACCACACTGGAGATGCAATGGAAGAAGACAAAGCCAAAGATCCTCTCTCTTATTTTGGTGGCAAGAAAGATAAGAGAAGACAGTAACAAACACATCAGACAAAGGAACAGTTGAGAATTCCCCCTTGAGTAAGTGAGTTTAGATGTGAGATAAGGGGGCTGGGTGGTGTGAAGGATATAGAGTGAGGAAAAAGGGAGGAATGTAAAACACTGAGAGAGAGAGAGAGAGAGAGAGAGAGAGAGAGAGAGAGAGAGAGAGAGAGAGAGACTTGCAGTCAAGAACTCATCATAAATTGGCAAGGTTGCACTCAAGAGGTGAGAGACTGAGAAACTGCAGAAAGAAACTTAAATATACATGGCGCACATGTGCAGAATTTCAATGAGCTGCTACACAGCAACTCCTTAAACTTCTGACTCTCTTAGAAAACTCATCTGATCTGTTACTGCATCCACTGCACAACCGAAACAATAAGAAACCCCGACTTCAACTCAGAAATGAAGACAATGAAAAGCAGAAGGATTTCTTGACTAAAGATGCCATCCTCGTGAGTTTAGCATGATGCAAAAACCTTAAAGAAAGGTTGAAAGTTGTGCACACATTCATCAAACAACTGTGGCCTAATAGTACACGTTCCGATACATTGCGCAAGGGTGCTCATTTGGGCTTTGTGGGTTCGAGTCTGGCTTGCAACACTACTAATTTCCTTCCATGCGCTGTCAATCCTGTCCTATTTCTTACTTTCTATATAACAAAAATTAACACATTGCTCCCAACAGGCAGCAAAAACATGCATTTGACATTATGTTGTGATGTTACTCAATTATTTCTGACCCAGAAAACATTCTACATGCCGCTAACATGCACTGGACATGCATACATCTCAAAAGACCAACAGCGCATGCATGTGTTCTTAAGGACCAATGGGGCAAGACGCTGGGCTCACACTTGCCTCCAGACACAAAAGTGACTCAACAACATGAGGATAAGAGAAACAGAAAGCCACTGCAACAATCTGGACTCCACAAGACCAGCACACATCTGAATTACAAAGTCAAGGAAATATATGCATGAAAAAAAGATGAAGACTTTGAGCTTCTGATATTTTTTTTTTTTTTTTTTGTATGAAAAGGAACAAACTATTTCATTCCTGGAGGGCATGGAAGTTTCTACTACTTACAGATGTCATTTCTTCCTCGATTTTGACACACTTTCAAAGCTATTTTGAACATACCACAACATTTGAATACAACATATTGGTGTATCAAGAATTCTGCTGGTATTTCAACAGTCTCAAATATGACTGCAACAACTAATTGGTATAATTGATGATAAAAAAAAATAGTTAGAAACATGTCAGTGATATCAATAACTAAAATTTAACTGAAATAACATCAGTTTTAAAAAATGATCTACATAAGTGAAAGCCAATGGTACATGAGCACCACCCTACTGAAATAACAGCAGAAATAAGTACTTTAATTTGAAGAAAATAAATACATATATACTATATAAAAAGTTTGACACACAACACAAAAAAGAAATTACAAAAGCAAAATGTGTTACTCCACTAAAGTTTGACATTACTGCATGATTTTACCTCAATAGTGCACAAAGTATCAAAAATGCATAAAACTGTCAAATATATAAATGATTACTGAATTTTTAAACACTGTTAAACAGTTTTCCCCATGTTTGTTTATTGCCATCATACAGTGTTTTAGTTTGATGTGTTTTCTTTGTAACTTTCAATTTTTGTATGAGTCATCATTATAAAAAGGTCATACATAACTTTCTTTCATTTACATTTTATAGTCTTAAGCAATATATCTGCATAGTTTCATCCATATATATCCATATATATATATATATATATATATATATATATATATATATATAATATATATATATATATATGATGCGTCATATATATATACACACACACATAAAATACAATTAGCTTTATTTATTCCATTAATCGAATCACTATCCATTATCAGCACTAATCTAAGTATTTAAAGAGATATTTCACAAGCAAAAAAAATTCACCCAATAAAGTAAAATCTGTCATCAGTTACTCAAGTTCATTCTTCCTTGGGTGGAACACAAAAGGCAATGTTAGGCAAAAGCCTGACAACTTCAGTCACCATTCACTTTCATTGCATTTTTTTTGCCTACAAATGAAAGTAAATGGTGACTGAGAGTATTATTGTGTTGAACTGAAGAAAGTAGCCTATATCATCATTGGAGTAATATACATACTATTAACGCCACACGAGTAAACGATGAGAATTAGTGTGATTGTTCCTTTAACTGGACCTTTATTTCACGCACACAGACACTTTTAATAAAAAGCCAAGCGAAAGTCTATTTATTCTCAAGTCCACGAGGATCTTCGATAAAATAAAAATCGTATATGAGCGCAATAAGTTTCAAAGTACATAAAAGATTTTTCTGACCTTTACTACAAAGACAATAGAGAAGTCACTGTCATTGTGCAACTCTGTAATGCACCATTCTCACTTTAACACTGCTGAACAGGATCAATAGTGAAAAGAACTGTTTGTGACACTCTTCTGACCTCACAAGTCTTCTTGTAAATTTGAGAGCGTGTGGAATAAAACACGCACAGTCTTTCACGCACTGAGCTCTGTCAAACTCTCCAGCCGCTGCAATCTGTCTGTCTGCGCTCAATAGAGGGACTACTCATGACTGTCTTACAACTGCACACTACAGCGCTTAAACTTAAGCCAGCAGGAGCGAAACAGCGCGAACTGGCCTGTGATCGCACCCGACAGCAGATCAACATCAGGCGAATCGGCAATGCGAAATAAATCGTACGAACCTGAAGCGGCGAGGCGACTTTTCCTCCTTCCAGGGATTGATGTTTGAGAGTTTGTTGCAGTCGCGCACTCCCTCCCTTCCTCTCTAGCGCACTAGATAGATCGTGCTGATGTTGTTTTCACTTCCTCTTTCCTCCTCCTCCCGGTTCATGATTGGCTCAGCCGCTTCAGGCATCCACCAATCACAGCACAGTAAATCCTCATCATTCAATAGACGGATAAAAGCGCATCAGGGTGTTTTCTTAGTCTATCTTGATTGTGGTGTTTTTGCTTCTTGATACAAAATATTTTTCGGCTATTATTTAATTACATAGTAAATAAGACATGTAGGGACGTTAGAATTTATCTGGAACACATATATTTCATTAAGAACAGGAATATTACTTTTTTTTTTCATTTTAGGCTTTAAGATCACCGGAAAGGTAGAAAATAGTTAATAGTTCGAATTATTACAATAATATAAATAAATTTAAATTTAAATAATTCATTTATTTATTATTATTTATATATTATTATTTATTTATTTCTAAATTTAATTAGAACACTTATCTTCTACGTTTTAAATATCCCCCGAACTTAAAATATAAAGTACCAATGAATTTTATTAATTTTCATTGAATAATTTTTTTTATTTTTCTTAAAATGCTTTTTGTAAGTAACGTTGGATAAGAATGTCTGCTAAATTACTGTAAAACAAATGGAAGTTCAAAGGATTTCAGAGTTTATCATCTACTGAGAATGAACGATTTGTTTTTGTTGTTACAAGAGTATATGAAATATTTTTATACTTAAGTATTTTTAAAAGACTTTAATTAACACCAGCAAACCTTTGTCTAGAGAAGAAGAAAATGGGATTAAACCAGAAAAATCATTGCCTGCGCCATTATTCTTCAGGGCATATTGGCATTTTGTAAATATCCTCTCAATGTCCATCCACACAAGGCAATAGATTTTCTGTCCCACACAAGGTGATGTATTAACCATCCCATGCTGACATCATTTGATTACTTCATTTTGATGATCAGAGAGGACACAGTTCTATAAAAAGCCTTCCAAGAATGTCTAGTTTTGCTAAGCAAAGCTCATGATGTGAAAGATTATGTAAACCAAAATCCAGTCTATATGCAATATCACTGCTGATGTTGCCCCTAGTTTGTCTCTATATAAAAACCATTATGCAAATACACATCATGGGCCAGTCTGTGCTTCAGCTCCTCTCTGAATGCTGTGACATGCTTCAGATTTTTCTTCAGACTGTGTGAAATGATGAACAACTCTGGTTCTTTAGGAAATGAAACTGCTGAAAACCAACACCATGCTCTGCATCATGAAAACTACACTGTTGATGACTTCTGTGCATGATCCTTATGCAGTAAAAGTATATATTTTTTCAAAGTTCACCTATGAAGATGATAAATGTAATTGATATACTGGTAAATTGTGATGGGTATTTGTGTGTGTGTGCATATATATGCATTTCCATTAACTATATATATAATACAATAAAATAACAAATTACACATACATAAGCCATTATTCATATATTTTATTTGTAATTGTATATATATATATATATATATATATATATATATATGACAACGTTTTGTAATTTATTTTAGAACATGTTTTATACATATTTTTGTAGGCAAAACTGCTGTGCAGGAATTTTCAATCACAATTAAGTTTCAAATTACACTTGTCTTGTCTGATTAAACTTCTTTAGCTAATCCAAATTTAAAATAGAAATTCAACAAAGCATAGAGCCGAACAGTGAGAACTCATTCTGTGAGATTCACAGCTCATCAGATAAAAAGGGAACATGTGACATACGCACACGTTTCTAATGGCCCTGGCCAGATCAGAACAATGAGAAGAGAGGAACTAAAAAGGAAACATGAGAATCCAGCTTTTATTACTAGCACAAACACATTATGAAGATAAGACAAGCTAACGACCTCATCTGAAAAAACAGCCCTGATAGACAGCATTAAGTTGATTTAATATTTATATTATTAAAATGAAAATGTACTATTATCTTAGTATTGTTTTCTTGTCTTTTTAAAAAGCATACATAGTTGCTAAATGAAAAAGCATTATAAAGAGCTCCTTTGATGATGTGATGCACTATTTATCTTGGCACAAAATGGTGCATGTACTCTGATGACAACCGCGGGACTCCGGATTTCAGCGAGGAGTGACGAGATCAAAGCAAAAGCCTCTTCTCCCCTCTCGATCTGCCTCTCTCGTGATGTGAATGATGTGCAAACCATTGTCAGCCCTTCAAGAGGTGCTAATTGGCTGCCCTTATGTACCACGGCCACATGCAAAAGCCCTAAACAATTTTATGGAAATAGAGGACGTAATTTGAGTTAGAAGACCCTATAAATGCCCAGATCTCTTTAAAAAATATCAGATTACCATACAAAGAAGTTGTACATGCTAAAAAGCCATAATTACTGATTTATTTACATGACACTTATGGATGTCACTGTTCACGACAGCAGATGGCATGTATCATAAGCTCTCGTCAGCAAATTTCACAATTACACATTCTCAAAATGTGAATCAACATACATTCAGAAAGTGTTCTGTACAAACATGTGAACAGTCTGATAAGGACCAGCTACAGGAAATCTGTCAGAGATTCACATATCCTAAGCATTCCATGTGACAGAGGGGATTAAATGCATCCATGCATTATTAAGCAGATCTGAAGATGGCCTGGGGAACTGATGGGAAGTCTCCTGTGTATATTTGATAGGGCTGACGCATCCACTGCAGACATTATGAGCTTCTGTGATGAGCACTGAGACGCCCAGACCACTGGCCTTGATTCAATCGGAGTCTGAGTCATCGCTAGCCTTGGCCTTGTGCTTCTTCTTTTTCTTCACGTGTTTCTTCTTTTCTTTCTTCCTCTTCTCTTTTTTCTTTTTCTTCTTCTTCCGGGTGTGATCGGAGGAGGCAGAGGAAGACGAGGCGGAGTCAGAGTCGGAGGTGGTGTCTTCAAGCATCTGTTTCAACTGCTGGATCCTACAGTGAAGAGGAAGGACACAATAAAATAATTTTCCATGCACAATATTGCAATAGGTTGACAATAAAAACAATAAAACTATAGATAATTGATCTCTTTATAGAAAACAACACTGAACATGAAACACACACACACACATCCTTTAAAATATTCCAGATTAATAAGTAGAGACAACTATAAATCTAAATTATGGTCTGTACTAAATCCTAAAAAGCAATATTTAAATAATATATATATAATTATAGCATTAAATATTTTGGCAATGCTCAAGAAAAAAAAAATGCATGCGTATATAAGCATGTTTGTGTTTATTTTGTCTTCAGCATTGCTACATTTTTTAAAAATATTATTAATATTTATAAGGATACATGCATTTATAATATTACTTATTATGGTTAACAACTAACATTTTATATAATATTACATTATAAAATGTAAATAAAATATGATTTTTTTTTATGTGTTAAATATTAAAATCTACAAAGAAAGTGTGAAATAAACTATATTCCAAAAAAAGAGAAAGCACATTAAACACATTTCAGTCATTATCTTTGCTATAACTTTTGGTGGCGCTAGTGGTACAGAAATGACGCTTCTCACCTTTGCACAACTGGATTTGTTCGGCTTATTTAAGAACTTCATTATCTTTAACTAAATTCAATTGCTATTGACTTGAAGAGGAAGCAGAAAACACATGCACCTTCTGACAGCTTTTGCCACATTAACAATTCATCAGATCACTGCTGTTCAGAAGGTTCACATCCTCTAACAGAGGCGTGTATCCTTGGCAACCGCACAAGCCCGTTTTAGATTTGCTTTCATTCACTACATGCTGTGAAGACCGCCTCAAATGTTAAAGCGGCTGACTTCTGACTTTCACGTTTTTTTTTTTTAAACAAGCTACTTCTTGTTTTCCATCATCCTGCTGAGAAAATCAAATCTCCAAACCCCGGGGGAAAGTTTATTAACGTGTTTATTAGCAGTATTAACAAAATAACCTGTCAAAACGGCCCACAATGGGTTTACATTCCTCATAACTGTTTCTAATTACTCCCATGTAGCAAGAGCTCGTCACCACACAGCAGAAGATAATCACAGTGGAGTAAAGAGTTATGTTATTGTCTGCAACAGGGTTCTTTTGTTGAAATGACAATTTATCAACACTGGTCTCTGAGAGTCCTCAACACACTAGCAGAGGATGGGTATTCTTAAAAGCTCTTCATCTCATATACACACTCAACCGTTAACAGATTTGGGGTCAGTATAGTTTTTAAAAGAAATATGCTTTTATTCAGCAAAGGCACATTAAATTGATTAAAAGTAACAGGATGTATAATATGTATAATATAATATGTATTCATGTATAATATTACAAAATATTTAGATTTTATATGAATTCTGTTCTTGTAAACTTTAATCAACGAATCCTGAAAAAAAATATACCTGGGTTTTCACACAAATATTAAGCAGCACAACTGTTTTCAACATTGATATTAAAGGGATACTCCACCCCAAAATGAAAATAGTCATTAATCACTTACCCCCATGTCGTTCCAAACCCATAAATGCTCTTCTGTATCATCCGTGCCACAAGGATGCGCTGTTTTCTTTCAAATCAAAGCTAAATACACGCAGAAACAGTGCATCCTTGTGGCGCGGATGACACAGAAGAGCATACGGTGATATGGATATGTTATTTACTTGGCAGTCTATGGGACAGTCACAGGCCTCCCGGTTTTCATCCAAAATATCTTAAATTGTGTTCCGAAGATGAACGAAGCTTTTACGAGTTTGGAACGACATGGGGGTAAGTGAATATTGACAAAATTATCATTTTGGGGTGGAGTATCCCCTGAATAAGAAATGTTTCTTGAGCAGCAAATCATGTGACATTGTAGACTGGAGTAATGGCTGCTGACAAATTCACAGGAATAAATTACATTTCAAAATATATTAAAAAAGAAAACAGTTATTTTAAATTGTAATGATATTTCATAACAATACTGTATTTTTGATCAAATAAATGCAGACTTTGTGAGAATAAGAGACACAAAAAACTGTATTGATTCCAAACTTTTGAACGATAGTGTAAATCACTGACTGATTGTAAATCAGGTCCACCCTTATTATGTATGTAAATTAAATGCAACATGGACTGACAAAAATATTTCAAATATTAAGTACAAGTGCTTAAAACACTTGATGACACAGACTGTGTTCTTTAAAACATGACTGACAGTTGTCAGTGACAGAGAGCATGACGTACCTAGTCTCTTTTTCATTGCGTTTGTTTTCACGGATGATATCGTACATTGGATCCTCATGCGCCTATGAGAGAATCACACAAATTGTACAAACATTCACAAACAATTCAGATTCAACATATTACAATTTTAACAAACTTGCAATGGAAGTAAATTACTTTATAGTTTTAAAGTAACAGTTAATTTTTTTATGATGTTGAGCTGTTGATATGGCAGTCGTCTTGGAATTTTACTGCCACCTAACGGCTTGGATTCAATGTCACACAAAAAATAAAAGATTTCAGCTGTGTGTGAATGAAAAAGTCTGATAATAGGAGGGAGGTCAAGATCAAATGAGTAGTTTTTGGCTGATCACGTGACCTCTACATGTCAGACCAACCTACTCTATGTAAATAAATCAGCTTTTATTAGGCCACTGATTCATACTTTCCCAAAAGTACTGCACATTTCTTTGCAAAAAGTTTAAAAACTACCCTGGTCAAAATGTGCATGAGTGTACTTAGGTGCAAAAACCAAAAAATTAACATTTTAATTTTAATCAGAATCAGAAAAAAGCTTTATGCCAAGTGTGTTTACACACACAAGGAATTCGTCTTGTTGTCAGATGGTCAGATAAAAGATGAAAAATTACATATGAAAAAAAAAAACATGACATTATCCATGCAAGAGTTCAATTAAGTATCAGAAATCTGTATATTAGACAGCTACCTGCTACTTCACATCTCAATTTCAAATTCAAAATGTCCAAATCTTCTTTTTTAAGATGCTACAGTGTAAAAGGAGGCCACTTGTGTTACTCACCACTCTGAACTGCTCCAGTTTCTGGTTGCCTTTGATAAAGAAAGGACATTCTTTATCTCCCGTTCTGTGGCCGTATCTCTTACATCTCCAGCCTACACACACAGTTTGTGCACTTAAGATTTCTCAACTAGCTTCATCAACACTGTAAAAGCTAAAATATCACTATGGAGAAGTGAAGGCATCCGAATGCTTGCTTACACTGCATGACCTTCACCTCTTTCCCCAGAGGCATCCACAGTCCTTTAGTGGGAGCGTGAGCCAAAAAGCTCCTAGCGTCCTCATTTCCAGGGTCATCAGGGATACAGTCCTCTGGTCTGTCATCCTCTTCCTGCAAAAGCAGCCATGCATGTATTGCCAAATGCTCACTTAAACGCTTATTTCTAATGCATTTACACAATCTCAGATCACATGTTGTAAAAGAGGGCCAAAACAACTAGTTCATGATGAATCTGGAGAATTTAACGACAACACTTCAAGCCATGGCCGAACCTTAATGAACCCAGGCGGAGGATTTTCATAGCTGGAAGAGACAATGAAGAGAAAGTCATCAAATCTATGCAGGACGAACGAGAAACTTTTGCGATGACATAAAACTACAGAAGTTTAGATTATTAAAAGCTCTCTTCGAAAGCATTAAGAATGCAGCAAATACTCACAAGGTCTCCACATGCTTGAGCTTCTGCACCTCTTGAATCAGTTTTCTGGTTTGGTGTTGGTATTTGCCTTCATCTTGTTTTGACTCCTTGTGTTTCTTTTTTTCATGTCTGTCCTCGTGGTGCTTTCGGCTTCGTTTGCGATCTGACATTTTACATTCGTTGGGGATAATTTCTTCTAAATATTTACCCACATTTTATGTCCAAAAAGTTACGATGTTTAGGGTGATTGATTGTAAAGGCACATATGAGCGTTTGACCACTTCCGGTTGAAAGCGCGAGCGCAGTGGATTAGCACGAGATGTCAAAATAAAAGTCTGCAAGTCACGCGCATTGATGTCAAAACTACATGGGTGTTCAGTTATATTGTGGTGTGAGATAAAGACATCTATATCAATAGAAATATTCAGTGTTTAGGCTCTCTTTAACTTTTATGGGAAAATGTACGTTTTGTCTTCAATTAATAAACTAAAGAGGAATAAAAGTTATTTTACTGATTTAATTTGCCTACATTTTGACCAAAATTTACATTTATAAATGCAAGTTCACTAATAAAAACCCAACTTCATGGTTTTGTGGCCTAAAGTTAGGCTGTACATACAGTGAACATACGGACTCTTTGAATAAAGCAGTATTTATTTGATATTGTTAGACCTTTGTATTTTATACTTTTACCCTGTTGGCATGTTTTGTGTTTTCCTTATTTATGTTTGTATGCATAATTGTTCGATATTAGCATTTGAATGAAAGTGCATTTATAATGTTAATGTTACACAGTAATAATAAAAGATATCAATACATGGTGTCAGAGAAAAAGTAAATTCCTTATGCATACATTCATACATACATGTAAATATAACATAAAAACTCTATTGTCCAATTCAATATTAAAAATCACCCCACATTCCCAAACTATTTCTTCTGGTGTTTATATGCTGTAATTATATGATAAAGCTGCTAGTTTTTGAACATTTTTATTAAAAGAAACTGGGAGTATAGTATATTAAGAACCATGATTTATTTTGTAAATCCAGTTTTGTACACGCATTAACACACACAGTGTCTCTACATCAATATTAATTTTTAAAGATTTATTATAATACAGTTTGAAGCCAGAAGAAACATTTTAATTTCTTTTAAAAGGGCTAAATAAACAGACAAATGTCATTATTTTACTTTTTATTGAAAATGATCTGTCAGAGATCAAACAAGACAAAAAACATCATCTTTCTTTTTAAATGTATCGAGAAGAAAAATAGTCAGTATGAAATATTTTTGGTCTTTTCTACATAGTTTGATGGCAAATTAAGCCATCAAATGTAAACAACCCAGCACAAATTTTGTAAGCGTATGAAATAATAATAATTCAGTGTGTGAGCCAATTGAAAAAAACAATCCTTCTTTTAATATCAGTGATCCAAACTAAGAGCTGCGGATATAAATGTGTGAATTCAAAGTGTACAAAATGAACATTAAACACACAACATATAAAAGTTGTTTTTCTTGTACAAAAATAAACAATATGTGGGAACATGAAAATAAATGGGAAATTTAAAAATGTAATAAATGTCACAGCATGGTTCTGTACTGCAAGTTACAATCCCCTACAAACAGACTTTTTTTCCCCCACTCATCCACAAGGATTCAGAAGCAGACACTTAATAGAAGGAAAGGAGACTTTCTGTTCAATATTATCCTGTCCTACAATATAATCCAGGCTAATGACTCCCCCACTAGGTGGCATGACAATACACAAGGAGAAGTGATCCTCATCCTCATCAAGCTTCATGCTCTGGATTTCAGTAGCTCCACTAAAAGTGGGCCAGAGTCCTTCATTTTAGCAGCCCTGAGGTCTTCAGAGAGATGAGAGGAAGTCCTTCAGACCACCTTTCTTGCTCTGCTGTTTGTTTTTTAGCATAAGGAACTTCTTGAGGCGGGTGAAAGGCGACGGCTTCGCACTGCCAGACTTTGATGGTGATGAGCTGGTGTTTGAAGATGCTGACCTGTGGAAAGAAAGGATTGTATAAATGGTTTCAATAGCTGAGCTAAAAGGCTAGTTCTTTGTCAACCTGTAACATACACACTCGCTAAGAGTAGCTTACCTTGGTGTGCCAATTGGTGTTCTGTCTACTACAGATTTCGGAGTAGGCCTACTGGCTGACTGTGGAGTTCTTTGTTTGCCCGC
Source organism: Cyprinus carpio (assembly GCF_018340385.1). Lineage (NCBI taxonomy): Eukaryota > Metazoa > Chordata > Actinopteri > Cypriniformes > Cyprinidae > Cyprinus > Cyprinus carpio. The sequence continues at coordinate 19,119,240 of NC_056590.1, forward strand.
ACTTCCTGGGGTACTTCGGTTCTTTGACAATGTAGACAAAAGCTCACGATTCATTCCAGGTTGTCTGGACATCTTATTACAGGTGTGACACGTTGCCATCTAAGAGAAGAGAGCATCATGGTTAAATGGTGGTAAAATAATAAAACATGTTTTTGTTCAAGTTATCATACCAGTGCATTCCCATGACTTTCCTGATCATTCTAAAAAATAAATAAATAAATGATAATAATAATAACAACCATAAATTATATAATAAAAATAATAAATTATAGTAATAATCATAATTATATTTATTTATTTATTTTATAATAGTGGTATTATGATATTTTCAGTTTTTCCTGATGACAAAGTTTGTATCTAAAATTATAGACAGATTAAAACCTAATTCTCTACATATGTAAAAAAATAAAATAATTAATTAAATAAACAAAATTTTTTTTATAAAAACACCCTGAATACAAATATATATTAACTACCAAAGCCAAATCTGAAGAAATAAAGTTTGTCTGACATTAGATGTACTCTGGATCTTAAAAGTTAAATGCAAATAATACTGGTATGAACAATCTCTGGAAATTAATAGTGTGGACAGCCATGTATTTCAGTCTCTCAGTTTACAAAAACAGTCAAGTCGATTGCCCAATCTTTTCATGCTGACTAGAATCATAATTGCAAAAATCAAATACAATAGCAATAAAATCCATTGTTTAACACAAATAAGTAAACAAACGTCTTGCCTTTTATATTGTTATACTGTTGTGCTAACCAGTTTTATACCATGATAGCCAGGTGTTGCTGACACTTAGGAACACTTATCTCAAGTATTTCACACATTGTATATGAACGTGAGCTCTATATACAGCAAGGTACAGGCCATAAGTACACTGAACACATGCCATTTACTCAGCCAGAGACTGCCAGAGACTAGCACTAAATTAAGCTGACCACTGGTGCTTCCAAACGTCCACTCTGACACATGACTACATACTCTTATGCTTTATACACAATAATCATCTTCTGTATACTCTTCTGTATACTGGCATACAATTTAAGCTTAAAGAAATGAATACTTTTATTCAGCAAGAATGCATTAAATTGATCAAAAGAGACAGTAAAGATATTTACAAAAGACTTCTATTTCAAATAAATACTGTACTTTTGAACTTTCTATTTAAAGAATCCTGAAAAAATACACATTAAATACACATTAAATTGTAATTATATTTCACAATATTACAGTTTTACTTTATTTTGATTAAATAAAAACAGCTTTGGTGAGCAAAAGAAACTTTTTAAAAACTTTAAAATCTCATCGACCCCAAACTTTTGAACAGTAGTTTACACAACAAGAAAAATCTCCCAGTGGCTCACTTTTAAATCCATATGGCTACATTGTTGCATTACTGTTATTAATATGAATTAGTTAAGAAGAGGGAGCTGCACAAATTATAAAACTACTTAATTTACATCCTTCTGCGTGGCATTTGAACTCACCGACACAAAGGCAGCCATTGCTTGTCGAGGTAACAGGTGGATGCAAGCTGAAATGTAGATGAATTTACTACATCGCCCTTCATGTCTGGAGATATAAAGAGCAGGAAGAGCCAATCAGCTGCAGCGGAGGGTGGAGTCTGTCTTACTGACTCTTGACTCTGATTGGCTACTGAAGGAATGCTCTGTAATATCCTAACAATCCTTCATGGAATTCCTCAGAAAGTTCAAGAGAGTCTTTAAAAAGTTACGCAATTATTAACAAACAATAAAGCAAGCATAATAACTCTCTTTTTAATACTACTGTAACTTTTTATACTGCACATGTTGAATGTGAACAGTGAACTAGATAGTTTGTATGAGAATGAATTAAAGTCTTTTTACTCATACTAGCTTAAAAAAAAAGAAATCTGTAAAAACAACCAGTGCTGCTCTGTTGTGAATATTTAACGTGTTTAATACAACTCAAATATAACTCAAAAGTCTTCTATTTTCATCTTGTGAGGCTAAATAAATATTTCAAAGCTTTGGCATCTGACTTAAACACTGACCACACTAATAAAAGAGCTTTAGGAGAACATGATATCAAGATTAAACAGCACATACTAGTTAACCGCTGCTTTAAAAAGGTGAGCGGTTGTCCATATAAAGTCCATATCCAGCTTAAATCTCAAAATAGACCATTCCCCATGATCAAAATCTGCCCATTACACAGGGTCATAAACACAATTCTCAAAACAGAGATGTCCAACACATCTGGGCTGAAAATGAATCCTTGGGATAAACACTGTGAGAGATAAAGACGGATTCAGAGGGAGATCAGTTTCTTTACGCTTGTTCCTGTCAGGAAAGTTCTGGGTTAAATGACCTGCTGAAAAGGTCAGCTTAGGCCAACTCAACTGAATTTCTTTGCTGATCCAGATGTGTTTATGTTGGTGGATCAACACAGTGGTGTTGTTCTCCAGCAAAACAAGCTGGTAAACCCATACAGTCTTTCTTGGGTAGCCTGTTCATTAAAGAATCCATACTGTTTAAGCTAGTTCAGAAAATAGCTTTTTTAGTGTTCCACCAGAGGAAGTCACTGGCTTGTTTGTGAAAAAGGCACTGATGTTGGAGTTCTATGAGGCAAGATATCCCATAATGCATCATAGACTATAAATAAAGCATCAATGACTTCCTCTCTTCTGTGGAACACTAAAAAATATATTTTCAAGAACGTTAGTAAACAAGAGTTCTCTCAATATATGTATGGCAGTGAGAATTCACAAGCCTTTATTAAGCAAGTTAATACTGGCCAGAACCCCATGGCTCCCTTGTGAGAGATTCATGCAATCAGTTCACGACGGCTGTCAAGAGAACGGAAAGCAAAACGAAGCTGGAATGACCACATATAAATTAAATCAATGCAGGGTGAAGGGTCGTGAATGGAACGACAATAATGCAAGAGGTTTCTTTTTACCCTTCCAACATGCCAAAATAAACACACGTGTACAGTGGGGTCCAAGAGTTCACTTTTCTAATTTAACAGTGAAAAGTTGACTAGCATATGAATTTCATAATGTCTTGCACTTGCGGTTGTCTCTCTCGCTCAAGCTGCATGGTCTCCAGTAGTTTGTGTAAAAACTGATGATCATGTTCTCCAACATGATTTGAGATAATGTCTCAAGATATTTATTAAGATATATACATATACATACACACACACACACACACACACACACACACACACACACACACACACACACACACACACACACACACACACACACACACACACATATATACACAAACTATATACATACATATATATACACGTATATATATACATATATACTCATATACACATATATACACACACACATATATTATATATATATATACATATATATACATACATACATACACTATATATATATATATATATATATATATATATATATATAAAAACAATTAAAATGCTCAACAACACCACCACAAAACACACTAACGCACAAATGAAGGTGTACATTTTTTTTACATGTATTTAAATGTTATATTTTTATATTTATATTAAATATTTATTTTATTTAGAACAAGTATTGTTTTATTAAAGAACAGAGTTCTTGATAGTTTTGGAATCACAAAAATAATTGTGGTTAATTAAATTACAATACTGATACTTCCAGTTTCTGTTAATAAAAAGTCTGAAAACAAGCAGCGTTGTCATAATTACAGCAGAACATAATGGAGATTATTCCAACAGAATCTTTGCATTCATGCATTATCAGAAATAATATAACAATAATCCAGGATATTCTCATTCATTTAACACCATTACTTTTTTGCTTTAAATTCTAAAACTTTATAGATTTGTTCATTTCCTAATGTAAATCAGATTTTAGAAATTCCAAAATTTCAATGTGGCCTTAGACCTTTGAGTTGTAAATAAGCTATATATTATCTTTAACTGATATTGAACATTTTCATGATTTAAAAATTGTATGGATATAAGTAAGGACACATAAGCCTTTTCTGCACTTCTACATGCTGATTTTGTAAATGCCATAGACAGGAAGTTTAAATGAGCTTTTCACCAATCCATCCTTCAATTTCTAAACATTTACTGACACTCTGCCTCTCTCACACACACAAATCAGTCCGGCAGATGGGCTTTGTGTGTTCTATTAATAGTCCAGGATCCTGAAATATACTCAACCCAGCAGCCACAAACCAGGCTAGACTGTCGTCTCTGACCTTGCTGCTGAGATTCTAGATGCCACAGCTGCCCTTGATATGCAAGTAATTTGTGTGTGAGTTCAGCTATTGATATGTGGAGACAAATCTGCTTTCCAGGGTGATCGATCTGTTTAACCCATCCCCCTTGACCAAACATGGAAAAGCTGCATCACTGATTCTCTCCCTGAGGGGAAACAGGATGTCACACACATGCTGGAAAAAACCAAGGCTGCTGACACAGATGCCTCCCAAAATGTTGAAAGATGCACATGCTACAGTACATCTGAGCTTGCTGTTTGAGGTATGGAAGCTTTCCAATGCAAAGGTGACAATAACAAAGGAACTGGAAATGCATGTTTAGCAGCAGAGGCACCTAAATAGGACATGAAACATGATGATTAGTGTACCACAAATCATGATATGCTGAAAATACTATGCTAAAGAATCTTTTAGCAAAGATGCTCAAAAAATGCACCATTTCCATAGGTTTTTTAAAGTGGGTATCCATGCATCTGTGACCCACAAGGCCTTCTGTATCAGAAAAGGAGTTTGAGAACATTGTTTCAACGTCTTAAGTTGTTTCAACGTCTTCAGTTAAACAAAAGCAGAGAGAACAATTTTAAAAATGTGTGAATTTAAAGGGAAATCGTCTCTAAGTTTTGGTTTCCAGGACTTTCAGAGGAGGGACAGAAACCTCTCAGGTTTTATTAACAATATATTAATTTGTGTTTAGAAGATTAACCAAAGTCTCATGGGTTTGGATCAACATGTTAGTACTGTATATGACAACAGAATTATCATTTTTGGGTGATGGAGAAGTAATATTGAATTGTAAAGTTAAGATGAATTTTGCTAGATGCGTACAGTCTCATAGTGTAAAATATGCCCAAATGTTTCTACTTACTCACCCATTGGCAGCAAAGTACATACAGTATACATTTGTGTATATTATAAGTAAGCAAACTGAGATTCAGCCCAGATTCAGCTAAGAACAGTCTATTGGGAGTACTTGGACTCCACACCATCTTTAATGCTCAGATACACGGTTATATTCAGTATCCATAAAGCATTTCAAAAGAATGAAATCACCTTGCCGTCCATGTTAAAATTAACCTCTAAAATACACTGGAAGAATGAAATCACCTTGCCATCCATGTTAAAATTAATTTGGGAACCTCTAAAATACACTAATCCAACTCAGGCCAACAAGTATATAAAAGAATACTTCAAATAACTTGCTAAAGACCTGGCAGAGTTGTCATAAGCAACAGCATGTCAAGCATTTCACTGCTAGAGACTGTGTGGCTCTTGAAAGTTTAAGACCAAGACCTTCCACTATATGACAAATACCACAATTCAACAGGTGCCATCACCTGCAACCAACTCATTTACACCCACCACAATGATTCACCCAATTAGCATTTTAAAACAATGTACTTTTTAATCTTGATGCTTCTGAAGTTTTATGTTGCAGATGTTTAATGACACTCTGAAAAAAATATACATCAGTGTGAAGCTAGAAAACAGCTGATATTAATTGGGATGCAAGCAGTTAGATTTGTACAGCAAACCATTTTCATGAATAATGAAAAATTCTATCACTTTTGTCTATTATTTGCACATTACTTTTCAAATATTTGGGGTCAATAATATTTTATAATGTCAATGTTAAATTCATTTGAAAAATAGTAATATTGTGATATACTATTACAATTGTAATTTAACTTTTAATCTCAACTCTTTTCTATTTGAATATGTTTTTAATTTTATTTCAATTATGTGTTTTATGTGTGAATTTTTAGAAATAATTGTTATTTTTTTCCTGTGATTGTAAGATGATTTTTAAGATATTTTTCTAATATGCTGACTTGATGCTAAAGAAATATTTCAAATTATTATTAATGTTGAAAAGATTTGTGTTCACTCATGGTTGCTGCCTACATAACGAGTGAGGTTTCATGATTTGATAGAATGCGGTCTTCAAAGCCAACTTTTTTATAAGCTTAAAATATCTGATTAATCTAGAATGACAAATTGTTCTTCATCTTAAAATAGATATGAAGCTATTTATGTTCAATTTAATCTGACAAATCATCTATTCAAAGCTGACAAACAGAGAAAGCTGATCTTCCATGACCTCTACAAAAGAAATGATTGCCTTGAAAGCCTCTTTCCCTCACAGCTAACACTGTCCTGTTTACCATATTATGGAAAAATAAGGCACAGTTAAAAGACATGAACTCTGCTGACATTGGCTGTCTATCAAGTTCATTATTGGGATAATAACTGATCCAGTCACACTTCTGAAGAGTCTCAGAAAACGGGAACTTTTCCGCTCTAAATCATCTTAAGCGGATCTTCCTGGCTTTCAGATCAAAGTCATCTGAGGCTAAATGAAACACTATAAAAGGAGCGTTTCTGTGTCTGATAAATGATGATTAACATGATAGTCTATAACCATATCTCTAAAAATAGAAATTTTACTCCTGGCTACACTTACAAACATTTTTAAGTGTTAAATTGTGCCCTACAGTCTTCTAAGTAGCGTTGGGCATTTTTCAAAAATGTTGTATTCAAATATTTGGGCTCATAAAAAAAATTATAATAATTTATTTAAATTATGTTTAAAGAAAATTATGTTATTTTTTAATAATCAAGTTTTTGTTACCATCTCTGAACAAGCTTATGATTAGGCATTATACACAACAATGTTGTATAACAACGTTACGTTATATTTCAAGGTTTTCTTTTAGTTGAAAAAGTGTGTAAACAATATATACATAGATATATATAGAACAAAAGCATTCAAGCTCAAGCAGAGCAAATGGAAAAAATAAAGCAGACTGTGCCAATTGCAGCACAGAACGTACATACACTAGAGTCGCCCTATGTTTATCCTGTTTATATTGTTTCACACGTTAATGTTGAGAAAAACAATAATATCCACATGCTTGGGAGAGAGTTGGCTCCTTGGTCCAATAACAATAAGACCGCAGACGTTCCTGAGACTCAAAGACAACGGTGTGCTAAGCAAAGTTTCTAAGAGCGCTTTGTGTTTTCAACTATTTGTGCACACACCTACATGTAACTAAAGCGCACTCATATAGGCCACATACAAACCTAAGTGCAGTCAATGGAAACTGCTTTTAGGGCCACATCAGTGATCCTGTCCTGAGCAGCAGACAAAGAAAAATAGGCTTATTTTCAAACTAATGTTCGATTACCACAGATTATAGTTTCATCCTGTCCATCAGTATGTTAGAAGGTAGATAAAATATGTTTATAATAATGCAATTACAGTGGAATTCTAGCAAAGCAAGATGGCTAAAGGGTTTAAATTATTGTGTATATGTATTTTGTTTGTTATATTGAATATGTTTATAATAAAGTGGTCAGGATACGCAAGAGCTGCTGCTTCACAAGCACCCCAGTTTGGTGTCTGACCTGGGTCATGTCTCGATCCCATTCTCCCTTTTTAGGAAGAAGGTAGATAAAATATGTTTATAATAATGTTATTATATTTGATGTTTATTAAAGCAGTTTTGATTAAGGGTTGATTGTTAAGTATTTAAAATGAATTTATGGTGCTGCATTTTTGCCCACTATTGTACCACTGTTGTATTTATTACTTTATTTTTGCCCACTGTTGTATTTATTACTTTATATACACTACTGTTCATATGTTTGGAGGTGAGATTTTTGGATGGTAAGATTTTTTTAATAGTTTTTGAAAAAAGTCTCTTATGCTCAGATTAAAATAAACAAAGTATTGCAAATGTACAACATTTTTTTAATATTTTGCCCATTATTTGTATACTACTATTCAAATTTTTGGGTTCAATAAGATTTTTTTTTATGTGTTTTTAATGTTTAAAACTGCATTTATTTAATCAAAAAATACAGTAAAAACACCCAATTATTGCGAAATATTATTACATTTTAAAATAGCTATTTTCTATTTGAATATTTTTAAAAGTGAAATGTATTCCTGTGATGATAAAGCTGAAGTTTCAGCCACCATTATTCTAGATTTCAGTGTCACATGATCCTTCAGAAATCATTCTAATAGAATGATTTTGTGCACAAGAAACATTTAATTGCTTATTAATATCAAATATTGAAAACAGTTGTGATGCTTAATACTTTTGTGGAAACTTTGAAAGAAAAAATAAATGTCTTTACTGTGTCTTTTGATTATTCGAAATGGTGGTGACTAACCCAAACTTTTGAGCGGCAGTGTACATATATAGCAACATGGTGTTTGTTTTTCCTGGTTTAAATTCATACACCTAATCTAATCTCAGGTTACTCAGGATTTGGTAGAATGGACTTAGTAGGTATCGTGACACCATTTGAACTGAAAAGGGACATAAAACAGGTGGACATGACCTCACCAGAGCATTGGAGGCCCTTTTAAACCATTAAAGGACTACACACTTTTCTGCGTCGAATCTCTTTCCTGCCGACTCCCTCTTCAGAAGTCTCCTTATCCTTGCCGTGAGCTTCCGTTTTGGCCGCAGACATGCATGATGATTGCCCAGTTGTCTCCACTGGACACAGAAGGGGCAGATCAAATACACAGGCAGGGTAGCCGCTGGAATGGAGAGAGAAATATAGTGGAGGTTTTTGGCATGGCAACTAGTTAAAATAAAACAGGTGATGCTATGCTCTATTCTGGGGATGGTTTGGCATTTTGGACTTTGGAATACATCTTTTCCAATATGTGGTCATCCCACCCCTCTGTCAGGCCATCTTTGAGGTTTGTGAAGGCAGTAGAAATGGATTCAAGTTTTATATCAGGAAATGTGGTCGGATTTAATGGGTTTAACTTGGGTTACCGTTCCTTTTCAAAACCAACTGTCTGTTCTGTTGCCTACAAGGACTTATATAGACTTGGGACTATATTAAAATAAGCTCTTTAAAAAATGCCATACAAGTCTACTGACATAAATAACAAAGCTGAAACTTACCAATGCTCTGATGCCTTTGCCTGTAATAAAAAAAGCAGTAAAAGAGTAAGTCTTTAAATCTCAGACTTTACTGGAGTTAGACTCAAATATCGCAGCTCATGAATCATTTATGAGCTTGCGCCCAATCTGATGAAGTAACACTGCGGTTTGTTTATATCTTATAGATTCCTACATGCAGGGTGTTTTTATACAGTCTATGGTGAAAACTCAGCAATTCATAGTTTTCACGTGACGTCACACCCTTATAGGAACGCCCACTTAGAGGGTAAAATGAAGCTTTGCTCCACTGACCGCCAGTTATTTTTATGCAAATTGCATTAAGTAGTAATGTAGTAAAAAGCAGACATTAAAAGACAAAATTCAGCAAACACCTTATTGATTATGTGTATTTTGTACAGGCAAGAAGATGAACCCAGAATATAAACACAATGTGCAAAGTTTCACATTAAATTGTTTCCCATAGAAAACCATTATAAGGAAAACACTGAACCATTAAGTGGATTGCGTTCATATCCCGACCTCATCTGCTTGTAAACTATGCATCATTAATATAGTGATTACTGAATTTGATCTTTTAATATTACTGTTTTAAATATATTAAGACACTTTAAGTGTTTTTACTATGTTTTTACTATATTGCCGCGGGTGCTTAATATGGATTGCAAATGGTCAAAATGTGCATTTTGTTCACACACCTTTGTTTTATTCTTTTGAGAGGTGATCTAAATATTTTGCAGCTGGGAAACAGATAGAAAATTGACATGCTTGTGCTGCAGTTCTATGGATGTTTTTTCCTCCAGGTCTTCGAGCTAGTCACGTGACTGAAAGATATTTATAGAATTTGATTGATTGTGGTTATTTTTTTTGGTTGTCAATGCTGCTGTCTGATATGCTCAATATTATGTCAAATACTAAGAAAATTGTATTCTCAGGAAGAATTACAATGTGATTCTTTAAAACAAAACAACTGAGGTCAAAGTGCTGCACAGATAATCTGTCAGCGGCCTGGGCTCATGGCCACAACTTCCTAGGGGCTTTAATTCCCCCCGAGACTTTGTGTGTGTGCACCTTATTTTTGGACATGGTGCTGCTCTGCCTATCTCCATTATCTAAGCTTCATAATCCTGTCTAAAATTAGTTCACATTGCTAAAAGCTGCCTGTTGTTATTGTGTGCCACGCGCTTGTTAAGGGGGGCAGGGTTTTTAATTCTAATCATAAACTGCACCAACATCTGCAACTGTTTGTGATGCCACAGCGGATGTTTCACAGCATGCCACAGAGATGGAGCAGACCCCTTGTTCCCAATGAGAAGACATGGAGCCATTATCTGGGTAGTGAGGAAGTGTGAATGAAATCATTCCTGCCTGCTATAAAGTCTGGTAAATGTCATCCAAACACATTACAAACCAGACAAAAATTCATCTGTGCCACAAACATTCTCTTTTTATTGGGTTCATCAGACTTAAATGCATTTTCTTTTCTTCATTCATTTTAATTTATTTGCTTTTTTTTGACTGAACAAATTCTTAAGGATTTGATTTTTGCTTTGATTCATTGCTTTAATTTTTTTTTTTTTTTTTTTTTTGACAGAGTTGTACATGTGCACAATAGGAAACAATCACACAGCACTCGTTTACACTTATCTGTATATTTAATTGATCTGTTGTTGTTATTTTCTTTAATTTAAAAGCTTTTCTGAAACTTTCTGAGAAGTATTTTTGTTTGTTTATTTTTTGCTTTATTTCATTGTTTGTTAAATTGCATTATAGGTTGTTTTGTTTAATTGTAATTATTTATTTGCCTTTTTAAATAAGAAAAAACACCAAGCACCTCTTTTATTTTTTGTTTGTTTGATTTCATTTATTTAAAAGTCTTATTTAATTTTATTATTTGCTTTATTTCTTTGTTTAATTCATTTATTTTACTATTTTTTTTTTGTTACTGATAATTTTTTTATTTAATTGTTTTGTTTAATTGGATTAAAGCTTTTTTAATTCCAAAAGGATGTTTTATTTTATTTTAATTATTTGCCCTTTGACTGAAAGAAAAAAAAAATACACAAAACACTTTTATTTATTTATTTACTTATTATTGTTACAATTTCAGAAATTAGTTTGATTTGACTATTTTCTTTCTTTTATACATATATATATATATATATATATATATATATATATATATATATATATATATATATATATATATATATATATATATATATATATATATATATACAAATACATATAAAGAAAATTTAGAAAACAACCACCCGGCACTGCCACTGCCTACTAAAGTCATGTCTTCTTCCTTGTGGTACACTAATTAAAATAATTGATCTATTAATAATGCAGCTCCTTTTAAGTGCTCTCAGAACAAAGATAAAGAACCTTTTAATTTGGTTTACAATGTACTGTCTCAGCATGATAATATCAACAAATTAATTTATTGATGTTTTTAACATGTTTTAGTGTCATGAAAGAAAATATAATGCTCCCATTACGGTCCACTGAATGCTCCAGCGGACACAACAGCTTATCAACGAGCCTGGCAGCAGAAGGCTGTGCCTTACAATAATGACACCTGTGGAAGATATTGAGAGTGAGCTTAACACAAGTGGTTTAAATAAGAAGCCAACTGTCTGAGCACTTCATCAAAAAAAAATCTCATGGCACGCATACTTTCAGGTAAAGGATTCCAGTAACTTACGTACATAACATGTACTGTATGCCGTGAGCCAGTGCAGATGTACCCTGTACTCACTGAGCACAAGCAACTAACGCTCAAAGCATGCAGTGCGCTGACCCTGAATATGGGGTTGTGAAACATTTAATCCAAGAAAAACATGCCACAACCCGAGGCTAAGCGTCATTTATCTTCCCTCACTCTGCTGCTAGTACTTTCCAAAACAACATGTGTCATAGCAGCTTGAAAAATGTTAAATAAAGCGAGAATCTTCAGCAAATCTTTACCAGACTTACTTTTACTTGCCTTTTCATGCGACACAGAATACATAGTTTAGCTGCTCTGGAAATGAACAGATGATGCTTATGATGCTATCTAGATTACACTAACAACTACTCAATAAATGATTAACAGGTACTGCAATACTTATTATTAATTATTAAAAATTAAATAAATATAAAAATATTTTTTACATTAATTCTTATTATTAGTATTATTATATTGATAATAATAATTAGTATTATTATAAATCATTACAAAATTATAACTGAAGCTGTAATGCTGTTAATTTGGATTTGATTGTTACACTTAAACACTAATAAAAACATTTTAAAACAGGTTTTATTCACATATGTGGTGGTTGATCAATATGGGTTTTTCAACAGAGATCAGACATTCTCCATCCAAGTATTTAAGGATGATTAACCACAGTAAACAAAAACTGTAAAATGACCAACACACTGTTTAGCTGATGAGATTTGAGTGCACGTGATTATTTCATCACTGTGATGGTGCATTTCTGATATTGATGCTATTATATCCACACATCCATAAATATGATGACTTGAACTGCACTTGTGCTGTTGAAAACATCACTAAAACATTTTAAACACTATATGAGATAACCATAAAGTTTACTGGAAATATAACAAAGAAAGCAACTATAAATCTCAGTAGGGAGCCATTATGTTTTGTCTAAAGCACCCAACAATACCATTAATGCAACTATTCAGCAGGAAATAATAGATCACAGGTACTGCATTTTTTTCCCAAGCACTGTTTGCATAAATTGTGCTTTTTAATAGCAGCAAGTGAGAAAAGTGCAGAATTTTAGGTTTAACAATTAAATATAGACCAAAACACAGATAAAAAATAAATGCAATGACCATTAAGATTGTAAAACAATGTTGCACATTATTAACAACAATAATAGAAACAATAACAATAACCATTATTATTTTATTTACAATACCAATGACCATTATTATTATTTTTATTATTATTATTGTTATATATTATTACTGTTGTTGTTGTTATGAATAATATAAAAACAAGGCTATTTATTGCTATTATGTTAATATTTTCATCAAGACATTGATCAGGCATATTACATTTTCACTGTTGTAGCCCAATAGCCTATATTTATTGTGTCAAAAAGCAGAAATAAAAAATGGTTCTGCATATCAGTTATGTGACCTAAAAATAAAGAATAATGGTCATAAAAGTAAATGTCTAAACCAGGGGTGTCAAACTCAGTTCCTGGAGGGCCGGAGCCCTGCATAGTTTAGATGCAACCCTAATTAAACCTACCTGATCCAGATAATCAAGTCCTTCAGGCTTATTTGAAGGCTATGGTATGTGTGTTGGAGCAGGGCTGGAACTAAACTCTGCAGGGCTGCAGTCCTCCAGGAACTGAGTTTGACATACCTGGTCTAAACTTAACTGTCTTCAAATGTAACACAAAGTGCATTCTAAAGTGTTAAAGTGGAGGAGTCTGACATCTTCTGGTAACTACTTGGCATTACAGCAGAAAGCATGGCGAGCAGTTTAAAATCCACACAGATCATGAGACGTATAATATGTACAGTTGATGAAAATGTAAAAGTACTTACATAAGAAAGCGCGACTGTTCAAGGCAAATGTCTTTGTAAAGCAGAGAAGCCTTAAATAAGAACCTCTGGGTCATCGCGTCTGCTTTAAAAGCCAAACCTTTGTGATAAAATGCCCAGCGTGCAAACCTACAACAAACGCAGCCTTAGCAGATAATTGTGATCGATAATAAAAGAGTGCGAGTCTCGCTCCAGCGTGACTACAGGAAACACCCGAGTCTTTACTTTAAAATTAACCACATTACCTCAATGCGAGCGAGGAATTATGGGAGTGTGAGTTGTTTTCATTTTTTTTTTTAAATTCTTTTACTTTTTTTTTAGTACTATACGCAGGACCCCAGTCATTGACTGCTCCAATAAAGCCCTGATAACACCACACAATGTCCTTTATTTACACTGTAGCTATTGCTGAGGGAGTTTGTCTCATCCAGTGCTACACACTGTATTTACATCCACAACAGCACTATCATTTTAGTGAAAGTTAATCATGTTCAGGATGTTACCATTTTTTTTACTACTACTGCAGACCATCATTATTAATATATAGGCTACTACTAAATAGGCCTATAACTATAATATAACTACATAACTATATGTTATATATTCCAAGGTGAGCATGTAAGAGGCTCTTATGCGATTTGTTTAATTTTTCTGCCGTTTGCTAATGCTACAGTAATAAGGGCTTGATCAAATACACTTGGTGTGAAACAAGTAACAATATATAGGCTACAAAACAGTAATCTCCATCTGCAGAAATTACAGTAAAATATCAAGGTCAAGATATTTAATAATAATCCTAATCATAATCACAATAATAACCATAGTCATAATAAATTATTAGAATTGTATTAATACTGTGTAATATAGCCTAGGTATTATATTGTAGTGATTATTATTTTATATAACAATAACAAATAATAAAAAATACAATATGATATCTAGATATATTATATTATGATTATTATATTATTATAATATTGATATTATTATATAATAATTAATCAGTATATTATAACAATTAATTTGAACATGTATTAAAGATATATATAAGAATATTAATAATAACAATAATAATCATTGCATAATAATCACAATAATGTAAATTAATTATTATAATATAATATAATATAATATAATAGTCATTATTGTCATTATTAATATGATTATTATTTGTCAAAAATAAAGAAATTAATTTCCAAAAAAAACAAAAACCCATTTAACATCACACGAGAACGGACTCCTCCTGGACCGTTTGCGGCGTCGCTTCTCTCAGATCACAGAGAGGAAATCATCATCATCATCATCATCATCATCATCATCATCATCACGCGGACTCAGATGGCCCGAGGGGCTGCGCCGATGAAATTGGATATTTAAGGCAGTGCAGAAAGCAGTTCACGTTCACTCTCAGCGGGCGCGCGGCTGGAGAGTCAGAGGGGGTAGACGCGCGCTCTGTAACTGACTGACAAATAATATGAGGCTACAGTGTTGTGAACGAGGCTTCATATAACGTGACCGGGAAGAGAACAAGGCACGGACTCGAGTCCTCGTTCAACGCGGAGGCTGAGGAGGAGGACGGTGGATGACCGCGAGCGCTCCCTTCAGCGCGCATTACCAATGCGTCAGAAGAGCGCGTGTCTCTGAACTCCAGCTGCAGGTAGGTGCATACACAACTCGCACTTTTTTATCGTAACTAAACGTTTAATTGTGCTGCTACTAACTGTTTTTTTTCTTTGTGAATAGCCGTTTGTTATTATTATTATCACCACCCCATTTCTTTAATTATTCTTTATGTATGTTGGAATTAAGCGATGGCTGTTTTTATGTAGATTTTGGCAGCCACCAGCAAACGTTTTCCATTTATTTGCAGCAAAATTGTTCCTTTTTAGCTTAATTTCTCAGTTTGATATTAGTTAGTATTTTCAGCAGGTATTTATTTTATCAGTTTTATATTTGTTTGTGTTTTTCTTTATTACCCTGCTGTCCTTGAACATGTGTTATTTGCATATGATGCAGACATTTGGCACGGACTTGCTTGACATTGCTAATTGGAGCTCAAAACGTTGCATGTCACTGAATGCAAAACTGTATGCAGGTGGGTTTGTGCCCCCCTAATGTTGTTCTGGCTTGATCAACCATGCCTTTTTAGGTGAAGGAACCCACTTGTAGTGGCGAATAAAGCCTTTCCCGTTTCACAGGTCCAAAATCTTGAGGGGGATGAACTGTGCTGTCAGCATACTGGAAACACTAAACCAGCTTGTAGGAGGCAGAGAGCTCAGTGAGTCTCTCAAAGAATATGTAATGCAACACCATCTCTGATTCTGCTGAGACCTGCGAATGAAGGCTTAGGAGGTGCAGAGGTCCGTGTGAGCCACTCTGATAAAACTTGCAGTCCTCTTATAGTCCTGTCACTGCACCCAAATGTAGATGTAAAGTGCACACATTGCTTGGCAAAATGACAGATGGATAGAGAGCAGGGAGTGAATTGGCACCATAATACATCCCTGTTTTACTTGTCATATCATGCAGAAACAATTTTAAAAGCCTCTAGATAGCTGATTTTTTTTCCCCATAGTGGTTTTTCTTCCTCATTTACTCTTAACAATGAAGGAGATATAGTGTAAACAATTTATTGAAGCCCTGGCTTTTCATCCGTATTGAAATCAAAATGTGTTCCTTTGCTCTATTCAATCCTGCAATCTGTCAACAGGACAAGAAGTCATCATTAAAGCGTGGAAAGTTAAAGTGTTGAAAGAACATTTCTTTCATTGAACAATTTTGGTACAAAAAACTTTGTTGCCTTCCAAGATGAATTTCTGAAATAGGATACAATAGTGTAAAAAAAAAAACCCTTCATCAGGTTAAGACACTAAATTTCTACAATTAAAGAGTAGCTAAATATTAAATGTAACAAAAACATATCATTAGAAAAATAGAAGCATTAATATTTAATATAGCCTAATCAAATATGATGCATAGCAGTGCGTTCTGGGAATGTTTTTAATTTTTTTTACTACAAATTGTATTTACAAACATACTTTTGAATAATATTTTAAATGTGAATTGTAAAAAGCTTCCAAAAATTTTTTTTTTTTGGTTTATATGGTAAAGTGACTTACAATTATTAAATGATCTTATTTATACTATGACTTTTTTCTGCTAAAATAATAACATTTTTCAAATAGGAAGCAAAGTGGGAGAGAAAGTAGCGAGGGCGAGATCAGAATCTGTCTCAGCTCCGATTGCGAAGCTCCGATGTTATTATTTCCACAATAACAAACAAGTTTACAGCGATTTTTTTAACTCTTAAGAAATACCTTGATCTACAATAAGAGATGATTCATCCTTTATTTTTATCATGTTCTTTTTTAAAATATCATCCAACTCTATAAGTGGTTTTTACCTCAAAAAACTGTGCACACATAACTATTCACCAAAATGGTGGCATTGCCCTGACCTCTGAAACAAATGGTCTGTAAAGAGGAAAAGAAGTTCTTCTTTAGATGTGCATCCCAAGGGACAACAGTGCTACTGTGACAGTGAAGAGAAAACTACAGTGAGTAACAATCTAGCAGCGCTGTGGATGTCATGAAGGGTAGAATGGGTTTCTGAAAAGAAAAAGCAACACTCGTGATACTGATGTTATTTTCCTTTTTCTCAAGTAGACTCTTCAAAACCACTAGAACATTTCTGAGGAAGGTAATAAATTGTACAGTATATGCCGCAGCTATAGTGAACCTATTGAACCTCATCAAGATTGGTTTCAACTAGTCTCAAACCATGAGATGCCTTGTCGCAGGTTGCCCAGCATAATCAGTTCGTAGCAAATACAGATTTCTTCAAAGAGATATTAATAGTTGGCTCTACAGAGATAGTCAAGTGTAACATGCTCTTCGAATACACTTCTTCTCAAAGATAAACTTTGATCATAATTCATAACTCCAGTTGAAAAGCAAAGCAAGTTCTGACAAATCGCAGTGTGGTATTTGACAGCATTTCTTTGAGTTTCCATGATCAAATTGATTTAATAGGGCCCTGTTTACCATGATTATAACAGAATGTGTCCAATTTGACCACCCTGCAAATTAGTTCCCACCAGGCAGCCCTATGCTTCCCCTGAATCTGACTGAAGTACAGTTCCTATCACTTGACACTGCAGGATGGCTGAGCCTGGTACAGAAGAAGGATGTTTGTTGGCCTGCGGATTGCAGTGGGCTTTTTGAAAACTGGGCTTCCATTGTTTGGTGCACAGGAAGAACTTGTTGTGGGACCAAGCACAATGGACCCTCATACTGGCCCCAAGGTCACTGCCCACAGCTCTATGTTGGCTTTATAATACAGGAAAGGGTCTTTAAAGTGCGTTTCATTCACATTGATATCGTCCTAAATCCTGCTCTGTGGGATTTGGCTATTGTTTTCGTGTGTACAGTACACCATTGTGAAGGAGGCAATAGGCACTTACAAGGCAGAACACGTATATGTTTCATTCTTTGCTGTCATTGTGTAAGTGGTTCTCATTAGCTTACATCAATTCTTTAATTACAATTTTCATTAATCGCCCACAGCTCCCTCAGCAAACCATGAAGATAAATCCATTTCATTGAGGCACTGATAAAAAGCAATTCAGGTAAGCAAAGAAATAAATGCCTAAATAAATGGCCTAGTTTTTTCTTAAAAATAACTCTGTTTTATTGTGAGACAAAAGTATGATTTCAATTCAGCTTTACTTTTTGACATTTCCTTTTCCCCCAGGTGCCATAATTTAAATCAGATCAACTGAAGAACCATCTCTCTCTCTATATATATGCGTACATTTTATGCATTAGATAGATAGGGTATTAGTTTTTCATCTTAGAATACTTTTTCCTCTGCAATGCCAGACAGCATTCCAAAGAACACATCCAGACTCTCTCAGGTCCGTATTATCTGATCGGGTTCAGACCGAATTTCAGCATTTTGTCAGCATGTAAGTTTTTCCTGCCAGATCTTCTTTCAGTTCACCTTGCTGGGTTGTCCTTGGACTGACTGCTAAAGCATCATGTAGTGCGTCTCACTGCAGTTTCAGAAGTAGGTTGGACCCATTTTCACACAAGGAGCTGCAAGAATTCACTGATTGCCGTCTTTCACCTTTATAGGAGGGAGATATATGGATGCTGTACTATGGAATATAAAAGTGAGAGAATTAAAAGGAGAGTTCACCCAAAAATTGATGGGCTGTTGTTACTTAATTACTTACTCATTAAACCCATCAAAGCTTTGTTGCCACATGCAAAGAGTACAGAATATATATATATATATATATATATATATATATATATATATATATATATATATATATACAGGTCCTTCTCAAAAAATTAGCATATTGTGGAAAAAGTTCATTATTTTACATAATGTAATGATAAAAATTAAACTTTCATATATTTTAGATTCATTGCACACCAACTGGGTTCAGGTCTTTTATTGTTTTCCATACTGGAGATTTTGGCATACAAGCTCATGAAACCCAAAATTCCTTTTGTAGCATATTTCATCCGCCGACATAAAAGAAAAGTGTTTTTTTTAATACAAAAAAAGTTCAACCTTCAAATAATTATGTTCAGTTATGCACTCAATACTTGGTCGTGGAATCCTTTTGCAGAATGACTGCTTGTCAATTGCATGGAGGCAATCATCGCCTGTGGCACTGCTGAGGTGTTATGGAGGCCCAGGATGCTTCGATAAGCGGCCTTAACTCATCCAGAGTGTTGGGTCTTGCGTCTCATCAACTTTCCCTTCACAATATTCCCACAGATTCTCTATGGGGTTCAGGTCAGGAGAGTTGGCAGGCCAATTGGCCAGTAATACCATGGTCAGTAAACCATTTACAAGTGGTTTGGCACGTGAGCAGGTGCCAGGTCGTGCTGAAAAACAAAATGCTCATCTCCATAAAGCTTTTTTGAAAATGCTCCCCAAATCTGTGATAGCTAGCTTTGACCCTGCCCTTATATAAAACACAGTTGACATGGCACCCCAGACCAATCCACTGACTGTGGGTACTTGACACTGGAAGGCATTTTGGCATTTCCTTCTCCCCAGTCTTCCTCCAGACTCTGGCATTGATTTTCCGCAATGACATGCAAAAGATTTCATCCGAAAAAAGTACTTTGGACCACTGAGCAACAGTTCCAGTGCTGCTTCTCTGTAGCCCAGGTCAGGGCGCTTCTGCCGCTGTTTTGGTTCAAAAGCACACATCCTGTGCACTGGGGGGTTGGACTCGTGGGATGTTTCTACGTTTCTAAGACTCAGTCCACCGCTTTCCGCAGGTCCCCAAGGTCTGGAATCGGTCCTTCTCCACATCTTCTCAGGGTCCGGTCACCCTTTCTCGTTGTGCAGCGTTTTTTGCCACACTTTTTCCTTCCACAGACTTCCCACTGAGGTGCCTTGATACAGCACTCTGGGAACAGCGCCTATTCGGTCAGAAATTTCTTTCTGTGTCTTACCCTCCTCGCTTGAGGGTGTCAATGATGGCCTTCTGGACAGCATTCAGGTCGGGCAGTCTTACCATGATTGCGGTTTTGAGTAATAACCAGGCTGGGAGTTTTTTAAAAGCCTCATCTTTTGCAGTGTTTAGAGTTAATTAGTTGAGTCCAGATGATTAGGTTAATAGCTCGTTTAGAGAACTTTTCATGAATGCTAATTTTTGAGATAGGAATTTTGGGTTTTCATGAGCTGTATTGCCAAAAATCATCATATTAAAAATATAAAAGACCTGAAATATTTCAGTTGGTGTGCAATGAATCTAAAATATATGAAAGTTTAATTTTTATCATTACATTATGGAAAAATGATGAATTTTTCACAAATGCCAAGTTTTTTGATAACTATATATATATATGAACACACACTCAAAAAAAAGGTATTTTAAAGAATGTTCATGCAGTTGTTTTCCATATAAAAGATATGACAGAAATGTAATTTTTGGGTATTATGTTCATTTAAATGTAATTTTTGTTTTTTATGTTCATTTAATATTTTCATTTAATATTTTAAATATTTTTATATATTGTTTTGTATTTTTAATTATTTTTTTTATATTTTTTTTTTTATTTTATAATTTTTTTTATATTATATCATTTTATGTATTATACTCTATTTTTGAAAGGTTTGGATCAGTAAGATATTTATAAGAAATGTTTTCTGTTTCAAAACAAATGCTGTTCATTTGAATGTTTACTTTCTCATCAAAGAATGTTCATGCAACTCTTTTCTGTGTAACAGATATGACAGAAATGCAATTTTTGGGTGAACTGTTAATTTAAGAAACTGAATTTTTATTAATTCGAAGACATTTACATGGTACTTCAAGATACTTTCATGGTACATCTAAAAACTGGCTATTAACATGGTACTTGTATTTTTGTAGCACTTATTAATCACATTTTTATTATCTGTATGTTCTGAATTACAAATTTGTCACCAACCCGTCTGTTTCATACCTGTGGGATTTACATACCTGTGATAAAAATGGAAATGCTTTGCTCTGACTTTGTTCGATATCTGAGGAAGACTCTCGAGAGATTCTCTGTCTTTGCTGGAAGGTGCCTTACGATGTCATTAACCTCACTTTAAGCAATTTGGGCCAGAGTGGCTGCGTTCCCCTGGCGTGGTCATGCGTGAGGGGTAGGGCTACTCTGATACCAGATGAAACAGGAAGGCTATTTTCAGTGTTTGTGATGGATGTGGTGTTCAAGGCATGGAAGCAGTCTTTCTCTCTTTCTCTCCTTCTCACATACACACCATTCCTAATCTTCCCCTCATTTTCTCTCCTTTAGCCTCAGTGCCTCTCTATCTCTTTTGCAGCAAGGCAGAAGTGGGAGAGCTGAGGGTGACCTGTGGCTGGGCCAGGGGCTGCAACACAGGACATGGGAGCTGCCTCTCACTCCCGCTCGTGTCTTGTGTTGCAGCCAGTGGAACTGCTGCACTGTCCACATCAGAGACGGAAGCATCACGCTCGGGGAACTTTACACCATGTGGCTGCCTGTGAAATCATTTCTGTTCTCATCTTCTTCTGAAAGGAAAACACAGAGCTGCTAATGATGTGTAAGTTTCTGAATAAAAGACATACAGTAATAGCTTTTAAAATGAATGTGATAAGCGCAAAAGAATAGCAGTAAGTACTTTGTGATAGGGTATGTGATTTAAGTCATTTTTGTGATTGGATATATATTCATTTATTTAAAGAAACATTAAAAATGCTATGTGAAGCTTAAAAGGGTTGTATTAATAGGCCAATATTCGTACAGTGAAAAATACTCTCTCAAGGTTATGCATGAACACAGATGAAGAAGCTTGGCTTTACCTCACACACTTATATACTGATAGACATACATACAGAGAAATAAAAAAATAAAAAAAAAACAGCCTCAGATGCAGCATTTGCTGCCATAAATATTCAGATCTGAGACCCGCCAGAGCTGAAGAAAGGCAAGTGGCCCATTTAAACTTGTGAAATGAAGTAGTTTCCTATCAGGAATGTCACTTGATTGGGATTTAAATCCAACAGTAGCTCAAAGAGAATTGTTTGTGTCAAATGCATTGTGATGGGCTGAATTCTGAATGCAGCATTACAGGACTGACTGCTTTCATGTTCAATATATTATGAAAATCAGTATTTTATTCTGTCACTTTTTGCTCTTATATCATGTTAGGTTAAAGAGTTTGTTGTAATACCATTTTATCCTATTCCACATCAGAATCAGAATCAGCTCTTTCTGATTCTGATTCTGATGTGGAATAAGACAAAACTGCATTACAGCATTATTATTTATCTATCTATATGTCTGTATCAGACACATTGCTTGGAGAATGTGAGATATTTAGCACAAGACAAGCCATCAGCTACAGCCGAGACAAAAGCCACATGTGACAAGCAGTGATCTGCATATCAAAGACTTTTCTGCTTGGTGTGAATTGTGAATGTGCGGCTTTGCACCTGGCAGTTGACAGTACATCGAAGTCAGAATGCTTTACTATGACAGACCGTGAAAGTAATGGGTACAACATTTGGTTTTGTCATGCCTGTTCTCTTGATTACCCTTGCAGCATGGACTAGAAAACGCAATGCTCTCATTGGTATAGTCAGGTAGCTGGCTCGCTGCCATGCCCTTTAGATTTGTACTTAACCTGAGTCTGTAGCTGTACTTCATCAAACCGTGTCTGGGTGCTGGTGTGAATGCACAAAACAAAGTCTCTGCAAAGATATATAAATCAAGCGATATTCATTTGTATCTGTTTACACATTCAAGGTCAATTTTGCATGTTAAGCTAGGAACCCTCAGAAGAAGCTCTGCTTTCTCAATATATTCCGGCTTTGTAACATATTGGGTTACCCTTAAAATGTGCTTTAGGTGGTGTTAACATCTAAGCTGGTTTATTCAGGTCAAAAATATTCATGATGACTGAATCAACCTGGCTACATAATACTCTAATGAAAGTCATTTTTAAAGAGATAGTTCACCCAAAAATTAAAATTCCATTATCATTTGATTTTATGTTGTTCCAAACTTGTATGATTTACTTTCTTTTAAACAACACAAAAGAAGATATTTTAAAAAATGTCTGTTTCTTCTCGATAGAAGTCAATAATAACCAAAATTGGTTGAAAATGATAGCTGTCTCTTGTCAGAGTGTTAAGACCTTCTGCCAGTAAAAAGACTAAAGCATGAGAGAAAACGGGAAGAATGACTGGATGTCCTTAACAAAGTGCTGAGCATTTCAGATGTGTGGGTGAGTCTCTGCTAAAGCATTCAGTTGTGACACAGCGCACAGACTCAGAGTTTTAATGCTACCTCTGCATGCCGAAGCCGAGTGCTTGAGTCAGCCTCTGATAACACAAACATCGCCTTGCGGTCGGCTCTGTGGGGCTTATGCCTATGATTGGAGAAATAATGGCCATTGATTTAGCCAAACAACCCGCTATTGTACGGTATAATTTTGGCTGACAAATTCTGTTATAAAAAGCCAGATGCTAAGAGCTTATAAAGGACAGACAAGGACTGTCTCGCTCATAACAGCAATGCCATTAAATAGGTCAAATACAAATAACTATAGGCAGTAAAATGTTGGATGTCTGTGTGAGAAAATTGCAATAAAGGATGTGCTATTTATATATGAGGTGTAATGAAGTGACTGTTGTCCTGAACATAGCAAACAGGCTTTCAAATTGACTGATCGCCTCAGTTGTCATCGTAAAATCTGAAACACACTTGGAGTGAGGTGGAGGGGAGGTGAAATGGAGGACAGGGAAACCAGACAAGGTGACTATCTGTGCCAGTCTCTTTCAGACTGCTGACTAGATCACACTCTCTTTCACTTCTCTATCATGGTTTATTCATTTATCACCCCAGGGCAGGGGAAACTTCTGCTAACAGCCGTGCCAAGAAGTAAATATGCTTATAGTGGCAAAAGATTGGGTACATAATTAAGGCGGGAGATAGGTTAGTGGATTGTGGAATATTCATTATATTGCTTTTCTGTAACTTCATTGTGCTACAGACATTAATAGTGATTAACGTGAATAAATAAAAATATGTAGGGATGGATGATGGGGTTTAGATTTGTCTCAGTGACTCTATTTGTATAAAAGTTTACTTAGATTGGCTAACGAAAGTCTCACCCAAAAACAGAAGTTGCTATACACTGTGCCTATTTACTGTGCATTTATATTTACATTTACACCACTTCTATAAACTTCAAACAGAATAAAAACTTCCTTGTTTCTAGTGGGTGTGAAGATGACAAGTGTGTGTAGAACTTGATTACAAAGTGTTGCGAAATTCAAGTACCATTTTTACAGAGCTTTGTTTTCACATTTTGATTTTCAGCGCTTTCCACTTTAAAATAAACTTCCAAATGATTGTTCAGTAGCCCCTTTATGTAACAGACAACACAATTCATTTGTGGTGCTTCTAATTAAGTGATAAAAGCAGCTGCAAGCATTTTGCACATACTCTTCTCAGTACCAAAACAATATGCAAAACAGACAAAACACCACTTGTTGACACCAGAATTTCTTCTTGGAAAGGCTCTTTTGAATGAAGTAACCATGAAGCAATGCACTAGCATCTGGATGTAGCAACACCCTAAAAACCACTTAGAACACCTTAGCAACAACTTAACAAAACATGAAAATGTTACAATTATTTTGCTGGTGAAACATTTTAGTCCGAATGTTGTTGTCTCATGTAAACTCTTAACATTTTCCAGACTGATATTCGTGCAAGCGCTGGGGATGTTCGTTTGATGGCCAACAGCCATGAAAGCACCTCAGCGTGCAGCAGCACTGAAGGATGTCATTGTACTCGCTTTTGATAAATGTGAGGGGGAGTGAAGCAAGGGACAATTCCAGCAGTGTTATCAGGAGCAAACAGGCAGAGTCATGGGGCCCCATCTGCAGGAGCGAGATCGCAGCCGTGTTGCTCTCCTTCCTGCGTGAGCGTGGACAGGCCGTGACTCATTCAGCTGGCAGAGGGATGGCGATTCTCCAGAGCATCTCCTAGACTGCCATCTTATTTATTGATAAAGACAAGTGATGCTATGTAATCAAGCAGCATCCTCTTTCCTTATCACCCCATAAATCTAGCAGATGTTTATGGCCATTTATTTTCAGTAACACTTTATTTTAAGGATCAATACTCACTATTAACTAGTTGCTTATTAGCATGCATATAGCTATGTGTTTAGTACTTATAAAGCATATATTAGTAGTTGTAGCCCTTTATTAAAGCCCTATTATTAATATTAATGCCTTATTCTGCATGACAATATTCTAGATCCCTTAATTCTACTGCATACCTAAACTTAACAACTACCTTACTATTAATAAGCAGCAAATTAGGAGTTTAGTGAGGTGAACGTCGTAGTTAATAGTTAGTTAATAGTGAGAATTGGTCCCTAATTTAAAGTGTGACCATATTTTATAAATATAAAAATATCAGGATTAATATGGATTATTTATCTATATAGTGTAATTGACACACACACACACACACACATATATATATACACACATACTCATAATATGATATATGCATAAAATTATATATGTATGTGTATGTGTGTATATATACATATAATATTAGGAAATAAATTATATACACTTAAAAAGCTAGATAGTTAGTTTTTTATATGATAGTTTTATATGAAGTGTTGCTGTCATATATATATATACATGCTACACTGCTGTCACTGCTTCTAATTTTAATCAGCTACCTATTGCATCTCATGTACTTTTTTCACAGCTCAACCTTTTTTGGATGGAAAAAAGGCTTGTGAACATTATTAATGAAATGAATGTGACAGTGGAGCTACCCAGGAGCCCTTTATGCTCAGCATGGCCTCCTTCATTCACAGAGGACACCTAGCAAGGCTTCCTCTTAGCGCCATGCTTCATTCCATCTGCATTTTCACCCTTCTTTTATAATTCAGCACAAACAAACAGTTCTGGCTGTTGCCAGGATGCCAAGTTCAGGTTTGTGGGGTATTTGATAGGGGTTTAGGGGGGGTCAGTGTTTTAGGCGAACACCCTAAGAGGACTGCTTTTGTAGCGACCACTCTGGTTTCTTTAACGAGAAGAAAGTAAGAAATGAGGTAAACTATGCTGGTCCTACGTACAATTTCTACTCTGTATACAATAATCAGTCCAAACAACTCTACACAAAGCCTGCTGACAACACTGCAGATGATGTTGTGCATTACTTCTGTCCTGGCCGGTGAATGACTGCATGACACGCTGCTTTCTGTAACCCTGGAGCTGCTAAGCCTGCTCGAGATTAAGAGAGCCACAGTGATCTCAGTGAAACTTTCTTTAGATGCAGAACACAGAGCACTCACTGCAATTAGCAAACGTTCTGTTTATCCTAAAAAGTATTGTAAAATAAGTGTTGACTATTAATATGCAAATGCCTTAGTGTGTGAATATCTGCTCCCCTGGGAAATTCATATCAGAGTCATTCACCCTGACTGTGTCCTTCAATATATAATTTTATAAATAATCTGTCTATGATTTATTATGCTGTTAAATGCGTGCGGCCTTAAATTCAAAGCATATCTGATGGTATGTCAATAGATCTGGAGGGAAAAGTGGTATATCTTCAGATATAGCCTATGCCATCAAAATTGATAATGATTTTGCAGATCTAAAGACTTGGTGGGGTTTTTGGAGAATAACATTTTCCTTTTAACCTGTTTGTTATAGAGATGTCAAATGCTCACAGATCACTGAGAGATCAAGTATGCTAATTGCATATTTAGTCATAGGGGAGCAGTGTTGGTCTACTGTATATAAACCTGTTAAATGTCATGAGTTTCATACAATAACCACTAGGTGACAGCCTTCACTTCATCAAGATGGCAGGGGAGAGACGCTTGCTGCAGACATACAGCATGAAAATATACAAACTGAAAAATAAACTGTAAATTGCTGGTGCTTTTCTGTAATTTTTGTCTTGTTTTCCAGTATAAATATCTAAACATTCTTAAATCAAGAAGCAAAATTGCTTCAAATGTATTCAAATTTCATACTTAAAAAGTGTATCCTTAAAAAAAGAAAGAAAAATATCCACCAATGGGATGAGAGAAAGATAAACTTAAAGAGAAAATAATGGCAGATTTTTTTGTTCTTGTTTTAAGCAAGAAATCATTAATTTTTCTTTTTCTTTTCTTTTTTTTTCCAGACAATAAGACTTTATATTTTATGTTGTTTTGATTCTCAAATAAATGTATCTTGATCTAGGAATGTTTAGATATTCGTACTGGAAAACAAGACAAAAATATTGCATAAGAAAGTGTTTTTGTTTTTGTTGTTGTTGTTGTTGTTGTTGTTGTTGTTGTTGTTTTGCCATGTAAGCAGCAAGGCGACATGCAGGAGAATTACATAGTGCTCTAAATGAATAGGAAAAAAGTGGTAGAGGTTGAGTATTTTTTACTTTAGTGTGTTAAAGTCTATGAAGTTTGCCAAAGCATGGAAATGCACACACAACATTTGATACAGATGATTACAGGTTTAAGTACAATGATGTTGCCCTTTATATTCAGAAAACGGCACACTTCAAGGTCTAGCACAACTTTGCACAGGCTTATTAAGTTTGTGCACTGAAGAAAAGCGGTAATGTAAGACACATACTGTACAATGTGTGCTCCTATCTAGTAAAGGTTGCTGGAGATCTTATCATGGAAATAGAGCTCCTTCTCTTGCAACAAGTTCCCACGAGACCAAAAACGAAAATCAATTGGTTTTGGCATGGAAAAGACAACAACACAACTGGCAAAATATCAAGTTCTGCAGGTTCTTGGCAAACACTAAACCTCAAGGTGCAATCCAAATTCCTGAAAACTGAAAAGGGCTGATAATACTGAACATGCAGTATATATCAGCAGACATGCATTATAGCTTTAACACCACAAGAATAATTACATATGTAGATATTAGTTTTGTATTTTGAGTTAGAGTGGGTTAAAATCAGATCATATGTGATTCTAAGAATGTTTAGGTTGTTTGTGATAGTTGACAGTTACTCAACTGTTCAGCTGCATCTGTGATTGTGAATTTGTTACTTTAAATCAAAAACTCATTTCACCTGGTGTCTTCTTTAGTGCTCTATCACACAGCAGCTGTGAAATGAAGGGTTGTGACTTTAAAAGCTGTCAGGCTTCACAAGCAACAGATGGAGTCCGGCACTAACAGGACATGGTGGGAAGGACACACCAATCCTTTCCAAAGAAAACAAATGGGTGTGGAATGTGTACAGAAATGTCAGGATCTTACAATTGCTTTGTCACTGTAAGGGCATCGTCATACACATACACTCTTTACACACATCTCTTGATCTTGCACTGCAGAAAAAAATAAATAAAAATAATTAAATAAATACAATTGTACATTTTTATAGTTAAAATACAACAATTTTTTTTTTTAAGTGAAAATATCTTCTCTTTACAAATAACTCTTGATCATGCACCGGAAAAAATAAATAAAATAAAAATTTAATTAAATTAAATTAAAAATGTTTAACTTTTTCCCAGTAAAATATTCACTAGTTTTCCAGTAAAAATATATAAAGATCCTTAAAAATACTTTTTTTGAGAAAAGACTAATTTCAAATCAGAGAATCTTCAATTACGCTGGCCTCATAAATCTAACTAAACATTCTAAAATGAATGCCTAAACATTTAGAAGAAAATAACAAATATAAAATGAATTTAAAAAACTTTTTATTTTTTCATTTTAATTAAAAACAATACAGAATACAAATTAAGAAAATTATTTACAGTGTATATTATGAAAACATGGTTGTTTAAATGAATTCAATATGTAAGAAACTTTTACTGGTAAACAAGAAAAAAAAATGCTAATTAAGAAGATGCTTTTTACAGTGTTATGTTATAAAAAACATTGAACGTGGTTGTTTAAATAAATTATAGTGGCAACATCTTGGCTATAAATGTATTGAAATGTAGTGTCTCAGTGTCCATTTGAATTATGTAGCATATAAAACTATCTGAGACGTAGTTCTTAGTTTGATAGCTGCCTTGGGACAGATGAGAATGAGCATAAATGTTTCAGACAAGAGTCATGCAGTGCATTTGCAGGGCAGTGCAGCTCAGCTTTCTGTTCAACACGCAGCTCTACACCAGCCAGCATGCAGTTCATGTTCCATCCTTGTCAATAATTACTTTTGATCTAGATATTATAGTAACAGTAGTGATCATGTGCAAAGAAAAACTGACATTACAGACAGTGGTTATTTCATGGTGACCACACAACATGATGTGTCATGGAAATGAATGGCTAAATGGAATATTTGCCTACATGAGTTTGCTTTGGGCTTAAGCTGTTCAATATATTGTATTTAGTATATTTACATTTGTTGGTAGTAACAGTAGTAATAGGATTTTGGCTTGTGTGCAGATTTACATCAGGACCCAGATATACCTGTTTCACCTGTACAGCAGAAGGGTAATAATGAAGCACACAACCCTGTTGTGTCCAGACACAGAGGGTCGTTTACAGTCTAACCTTGAGCATAAAAGTCTTGCCACGTTGCAGAATGGGAGGTTCTCTGCAAGTTGAGGGCGTTGTTGAGTCAATATCTGAAGAATTACCACATTTTACGCATATTCTGGGCATCTTGCAACAACAAAACCTTCAATGCCAAGATTACAATTGATTATAATTATGTGTCATTTAGACCTTTTAATAACAAAAACCTGCAGTATTCCTAGTGATTTGTAAATTCTCTTCATATTTCATTTTTCATATTTCTTTTCAAATTTTATTTTTGTTTTGAAGCTGAGGTTTTGTAAGAGCTTTTTTAAGAAAAAAAAAAACGACCTAACAAACAAATAAACAAATAATGGTTGATTCTCGAAAAAGAATAAAATTGCACAATTGGACAAACATGCAAACAAACAAACAAACAATTAATAGTTGATTCCCAGAAACATGATTGGACATACATACAAACAAACAAACAAATAATGGTTGATTCTAAAAATGTTTTGTTTATATTATAGATATAGTAAAAATGGCGAATTCTCAAAATATAATGAACTTGCATAATTGGACAAACAAACAAAAAACAAATAAGTAAATAATGGGTGATTCTCAGTAGCCTAAATAAATAAAGAAGATGCATGATTGAAAAAACAAACAAACAAACAAACAAACAAACAAACAATGTTTGATTTCCACTAAAAGTGCATGATTGAAAAAACAAACAAATAAATAATGGTTTCTTATCCAAAACAAACAAACAAACAAACAATTCCATAAATAAATAAATAAAAATGTTTTTTATGTTTTATGTTAATGTTTTTATTAGGAAAATCTTTGGAATCACAGTGTGAATATTAAATGACACACACAGGCTCTTGAGTGTGCAGCTGTAATGCACGCGCATTGAACTCCCAGACTTCCCATAATGCTCCAGTCACGTGGCTCACTTTATGTAGCTAGACTGTCAAATCTAAAACTTCCTGGGGTGCGATGCAGTACATGCAAGTCCGTGGCATTTACTTCAGCCATGTAACTCGTCAAAGAATCGCGTGTTTGTAAAGAGTCAAGCTTCTTACAGCGATCAGCGCGGGCAGTGGCGTGGAGTCGCGCGGGTTTGTTGTTTGAGGAGGATGTGTGTGTGCTGACAGAGGCACGAGCGGCAAAACAGCAGCTCTTTATATCTGTGTAAGAGCACGCCATGAAGAGATCAGGTAAGATAATCAAGGATTTAGTTACATGAGATGAGTGTCGTGTGTGTGTGTGTGCGTGCGCGCGATATAAAGTTGTTTTGCATGCATGTTAACGAGCCGTCAGTCAGAACACTGATACATGCGAGGGTTGTTTTGATGGCTCGTGATCCATTCACTCATGTTTTTACTCCGAAAATCACTGCTCAGTTGTATTGATCTTTGTATTTTAGATGATATGTGTTCATATGTTATGTGAAGTTCATATATTATGAGTTAGCCTAACGTTACTTATTAATAGTTTTATGATATCATATGCTTCTACTGCATCTTTACGAAAAGATGTAGATTACAGTGTGTCTGTCTTCTTGATAATTGATACATACGGTATAGTATACATACGGCATGTATATCATGCTTTTGAATGATTATCATATGTATACATAATAATTCAAGCTTCTAAATGACATGCATTATGGTGCCACCATGTTTTTAGTTTCACTTCTTGGTATTTTGGTATGTTCTTGTCCACACTGTATATTTACAGTTTGTTTGATGAATTGACAAATGGATGTGAAACAGGAAATATTTAAATAATTATTTAAAAATAGCAAAAACTGTAAATATAAGTATAAATATAGATAATTACTTTTTTATGTAATATATTTGAATCTATATGTTAAGTCGGAATGTAAGTATGTTATGGTTTGAGGACAAATGGTTTTACAGGGAATGAACAAAAATGTGATGCCAAATTTTTAGAAAGAGAAAATAGAAGGAAATGCGAGCTGCAAATGAGAACACTTGTCAGACTAGTAAATCTTTGGAAATGTTTAGTGAGAGCAATTATTTCTTTCAGCAGGAATTGTAACAACAACACAGCTGTTGTCTAATACACAGATATTCTGACTTCTGATCCACATGTAGCAGCAACATCCATCTTACTGTAAACAGTATTATGGCAATGTTCTGACTAAACTCTCCCTGGATGACTGTACACACAGTTCTGGCTGTCTTATTTTCTCCTGCTTATTAATACAGCACAAAAATTACTATTGTCATCATTTATTCATGCTCACGCTGTTTTTAAAAGCTGTATGATTTCCCTTTCTCTGTGGAACACAAAAAGAGAAGTTTAGCAGAATGTCTGAGCTTCTCTCTTTCACACAGGGCTCCAGATTAACTATTTTTACTATGAGCACTGTAGCCCCTGACTGAAATTTTTTAGGAGCACGACAAAAAATTTAGGGGCACACCTTTACTGTAAACCAGCCTGCAATGCAATAGAGCACATATTTTCTACATTTTAACTGTACTTCATACACAAAAAAGTGCAAAATTCTGACAAAATCAGTGATTTTTTGTGATTTTATCATTTCAAAACATAATAAGCCAAGAAGTGCTCATCTGCTGCCATCTACAGGTTATAATGGTGATTTGATGTATTTTTTAATTTTTAATGTTTTTTTGTTCGTTATAGTATATTTTGATCATCACATTAAAAATAACATTCAAATTGGATCATTTTGGAGCTTTAAAGTGCTGGAAACAGTTGGATGAAATGCATGAAAGTCATTGAAAATTTGAATGCATCTCACCAGATCTCGCAGCAATCTTTATTCATTCTGTGGCAAATTCAAACGCTTTTCACTAGATCTCGCAGCGCTGTGCTGTTTGTTTCTCAGGTGAAGCTGTTCTGAGCTCAGACCAGTTTGTTTGTGTCGTGGTCCGAGCTGATAAACGGTCTGCGCTGAGCAGCTCAAACAAGTAGCGGGATTTTGTTACACCTTTGTTTTGTTTGACGTTTTATATGTTTCTCATATGCAACAATAATGGCAGCACACGCGGTGGTCGCACCAGTGCAACTGCTCACAAAATTTAGTCGCACCGGCAGAAAAATGGTCTCAAAATGCGAGCATTTGGTCACAGTCTGGAGCCCTGCCACAAATCATTATCCACTGAAAATCCGTCTTGACAACTGTGGTCACTATTCACTTTCATTGAATGAATTTCTCTTTTGTGTATCGTGGAAGAAGGTAAAACGAGTTTCTAAAAACATAACACCGTTGTTTTCAAACACCTTTGTGCACAAAGCCACTTTTTGAACCTAATAATTTAAAGGTAATAATACCACAAAGGTGATCCTCAAGTTTCTCAAGCCTGAAGAGCTGAAGTTCCTGAGCTTTCCCACATCCATTCAACCTATCAGGTTTAATACGGAAGTTTTTATGGGTGCCCAGTCAAGGGTTGTTTTCAAAGAGCTCTTCATTTTGTAAGCCTATAGAAAGCTTTTGTCCCTTGGCTTGTGACCAGTCTTTTGGAAAGGGGCAGCTACATTTTCCAAAGATCTAAGCTGCAAAAGAAAACACTCTTTAATAAAGCTCTTTTACATATTTTTGATAGCTGCCGCCTACCGAAAAAAAGAATGAAAACATAATACGATGCAGCAATCTTGAATAAATAAATATTAACATTTATTAAATAAAATAAGTAAATAAAAAAATCTTTGTTAAAATAAGTATACTTTTATGGGTGGCTTAAGACTTTGGGCCCTCACTTTTGAAGGACAAAAATTTGTTTAAGAAATACACTGAATTAGTTTTATATATAATTGCTCATATACTGATGCATAGAATTAGTAGACTAAAATAAATGTTTGTATTTCTTTCAGAGTTTTGGAAAATTTTTATGAGTAGATGTTTCATACCAGACATATGGTTTCAACATAAAGTGTACAGTTAAACCTATACGTGTGATACTATTTTTTAAAGAGCAGTGAAAGCAATTTAAAACAAGCCAACAGATATTTATAGCATCTAGTTGGATCTTCTCAGAATGTTCTGAGTTTATATTGCTAGAGCTCTTCCATTCTTTTCGCTTGCTTTTGCCCACATTCATAGAGCAGTTAAGCCATCAGTTGTCATACTACCAGACATTTTAACCACAAGCTCCCAAATATATGAAGTGCATTGATGGTCCATTTAGATTATTTAATGTAAGGGTTTGTTGCATATATATGTGTGCTTAAGCAACATTCATCATTCAATGGGGTTAAAAGGTTGAAGTGTTGTGATTGAGGAATGGGATTACTGTCTCAGACTGTCCGTCTGTCACGACCACTGTTCAGCTAAATCCCTGCCTGCTGAAATATTAATGCAGCTCAATTATGTGATTACTCAGTTACCCTCAGCTCATGATGGATTGTCTGTATTCAACCCCTCAAATTCAGCTTCAGTGATTAAAGGTGGCAGTTAACATGAGCCTTCATTCAAAACTAAAGTAGAAATTGTACATCTGAGTAATTCTGTTACTTTTTTGTTGTTGCTTTTCATTTGAATGAATATGAAGTCTATGAAGTGCTATTCATCACTTTTCTAATTTGTGACATTGTAGCAAAGTGTTTGTGATTGTTATTGGCTAGTTACTGAATCACATACTACTGTACTCCAGGCACAGCCCCACACGCCGTAGTTATGTTTGGGATAATTATAGTTTAAATGGTGATAATGTCAAATGGAAACATTGCGATTGTGTTTTAATATACAACAACAAGCGCCATGAAAGCATTTAAAAAGGCGCATTCAGCAGCCTCTGTGACAGGATATGAAACAGCCAACAATAACCTGCATTTAAAGTAAAATTAACCCAAATGTAACTACGGTGTGCTCTATCAAATGAACGAAATCACATCTATTCATTTTACAATCTTACTACTAGCTTTTTATGTAGACTAAAAAACCCTTTCGTTCGGGTGAGGAAGGTGGCGTTTTTTTGAGTAGCATTTGCACATCCTTTCATGCTGTGACTATATGCCACCGCAATAGATGCATTTTGCAGTATTAAGGTTAATGGTTAATCAATTGATCATTAATTTAAACAATGATTGATCATGGGTGTGATCGAAAATTTACATCCCTAATTTACATATAGTATAGGTGAGGATATAATAGCTGAATTAAAGATGTTTTTTGAAAGAAGTCTCTTCTGCTCACCAAGGCTGCATTTATTTGATCAAAAATAGAGTAAATTGCAATTTAAAATAACTGTTTTGCATTTGAATATATTTCAAAATGTAATTCATTTCTGATAGCAAAGCTGAATTTTAAGCATCATTACTCCAGTCTTCAGTGTCACATGATCTTTCAGAAATCCTTCTAATATGCTGATTACATTTAGTCATTTAGCAGACGCTTTTATCCAAAGTGACTTACAAATGAGGACAATAGAAGCAATCAAAACCAACATAAGGGCAAAAATATGTAAGTGCTGTGACAAGTCTCTGTTAGCCTAATGCAGTAAATGTAGCAAGGATTTTCTTTAAAATAAATAAAAAGGAAACAAGTAGATAGAATAGAAAAAGAATAGGGAACACTAGTGTTAGAGGGTCTTCTTTTTTTAAGAATAAAATATATTAAGTCAAAACAACAGAAAAAGAATAGAGAATGCTAGTGTTAGAGGGTCATTTTTATAATAAATAAAAAGAAAACAAGAAGATAGAATAGAAAAAGAATAGAGAGTGAAAGTGTTAGAGGGTCGAGTGTTTGTTTGTTTTGCTGAAGAAATATTTATTATTATTATTATTAATGTTGAAAACACTTGTGCTGCTTAATGCTTTTCTGGAAACCATGAAACATTTTATTTTTTTTCAGGATACATTGATGAATAGAAAGTTCAGCAGAACAGTATTTAAGTATTTATTTGAAACAAAAATCTTTTGTAACATTGTAAATGTCTTTACTATTACTTTTTATGAATTTAATACATCCTTGCCGAATGAAAGTAATTTCTTTCAAAAATAAAAAGAAAAAAAGAAAGAAAAAGATAATCTGTGTCCAAGATAAAGAAAGGGAAACCACAGGACTAATTTGGCAGAAAAAAAAATCCAAATAATATTTTAACAGAAACACTTTTTTCTCAATAAATATTAATAACGGATTATGTTTTCTTTTCAAGAATTTACTTCTATTAAAGGGGTCATATGATGCTTTTTTTAAAGATCATTATCTTGTGTATTTGGTGTAACAGAATATGTTGACATGCTTTAATGTTCAAAAAACACATTATTTTTCAAATACTGTACATTATTGTAGGTCCTCTATGCTATGACCCAGTGCATTGTGATTGGCCGAACACTGTAAGCTCTCGTCGGAAATGTAACACCCCTTTCCATAATCGCAAGCTTCATCTTTCAAAATAAATGTAAAGACAGTTAATAATGTCCTTAGTTTTACCATCAGTTCAAGCCCAAAAGGGGAACAGACACAGTGATGATGCTTGTATGTGTTTGCAGTACACAAGCCACGGATGGTTAAGACAGCTGACTCCACAGTGTGATCCTCTCTCTCTCTCTCTCTCACACAGTTTTACCATCAGCTCTCACACACATGTGATCCTCTCTCTCTCTCTCTCTCACACACATACACGACATGCAAAACTCCGCATTTGAGCAGTCAATAGCAAATACTTAAACTAATAACAAAACATACTTTCAGTTGCTGATTAGTAAGAGTTAGATCCTCTCTTAGGTTCACGAAACGGTCGTCCATAAAATGTATTGCTGTTCTGTTGTAAGTAATCTTAAAGATTCCTAAATGCATCTACTTTCAGAAGGCCAAATAGAGTGCTTTTGCTTTCGCCTAGAAACACACAGCATCTCCCTGACATGGCTGCTTCAACACTAACTGCGGTTACTGAAACCATGCCTTCTTTCTTTGCATGAACATTTGGGCGGCATTATGCAAATATTTCCAAATAGTGACGTAGACATGTGGGTGCGTGTTTGAATGAGCCGTTTTAGGGGGGCGTGGCAGAGTCTTAACTTTGATAAAGAATATCTCTTTTGGTTTTGAGGCTTTAGTCTTTGCAACTTCAGAGATCTTACCTATGCACAATCAGCTTGTAACACTCCAAAGAGAAAGGAAAATTTGAAATCGCATCATATGACCCTTTTAATAAAAGCCAATAAATAAACATCAGTGACCTAGGTGGTCCTACAAGGAAGTAGCCCATTGCATAATCCGACATGGCAGTATTTACAAATTGTCTGCTTATTTTCATAAACAGAAACAGAGAAATATTAATTGACAAGGCTGTCAGTAGATCAGTCTGGCCTGTGCATCAGTCTATCACTAATCTGCACTTCTCTTCCTCTCTCATCCTTTAGTAAGTTGGGAGTCTGGGGCTCTTTGACTGGTGTTGTTGTTGGTGCTGGCTGCCAGATCATGAAGATCCGCTGGTCGAGGAAGGTGGCTTTCCTGGCCAAGGTCTGCTTCCTCTTTTCTCTGCTGTGGCTCTTCTACCTTCTTATAGTCCGTTCGTCCCCTCAGTCTCTTCCTGATAAAGATGGTCAGCGTGACATCCTGGTCCGTGACTTTCCGTCCGTTAAGGAGAAGGACTCCGACAGCCTCCTGCGGCCCGTTTATGAGAAGCTACCGCCAGACCCCAGTGCTCCTGGAGAATATGGCAGAGCCACTCGATTGAACCTCAGCCCTGAGGAGAAGAAAGAGGAGGAGGCCAGCATTGAGCGCTATGCCATCAATATCTTCATCAGTGACAAGATATCCCTCCATCGCCATATTCAAGACAACAGGATGCATGAGTATGTCTGTCACTCCTTACCTCACACTGATGGGCTCATTACACACCCTACCCCCTAGCAACGCCTTAGAAACCACATAGTAACATGTTAAATACACTGTAGTAACTGTATAGCAAATGTCCTGACAACTACTTAGCAACCAGAGAACACCCTAGCAAACACAGAGAAACGTGAAAAACATTTTGAGCACCTTAGTAACTGTATAGCAAAGCCCTGGCAACCACCCCACAGAGAAACGTGAAAAACATTTTGAGCACCTTAGTAAATGTATAGTAATGTAGTGGCAACAAAGTAGATGCAATTTAGGAACGCAATAGCAAAGCCTAGGTAACCAACAGCCAACTAGCAAATTCTGCCGTTGCACAGCAACATTAACTGAAGCAAATGACAACCTAGCACACCCTGCACAGACAAACGTGAAAAACATTTGAGCACCTTAGTAACATGCCTCTTAGTAGCAACCATCTAGTATAGTAAAGCCCTGGAACAACCACTAGCAAACAACATCTTGGAACAGCAACATGCCTCTTAGTAACTGTATAGTAAAGCCCTGGCAACCACCTAGCAACAACTCCTTATTTACTATAGCAAAGTACCTAGAAATGCCACAACAATGGCACAGAACAACCTAACAACTACACTCGACATGTAACTGTAGCTGTATAGCAAAGCCCTGGCAACCATCCTGTACACCCTACTAACCGTACAGTAACATGCTTCTTAGTAACTGTATATTAAAGCCCTGGCAACCACCTAGCAATGCCTTAGCAACCATTCAGAACAATTAGCAACTGCATTGCAACATTCTAACAATTCAGAACACCTCAATAACTATAGCAAAGCGCATGGTAACCACCCAGAACACCCTACCAACCACACAGCAGCATGTAACTGTAACTGTATTGCATACCCGGCAACCACCAAGCAATGGTTTAGCAAACATTCAGAGCATCCCAGAAACTGCATAGCAACATGCTAAAAACATTCTGAACATCTTAGTAACTGTATAGATGTATAGAGAATGATTGACGACTGACTAAAAAATAACAGAGATATAGAAAACACTATAAACACTATCATCCGCAAAACAACATGATTCTTAGTTACTGTATATTAAAGCCCTGGAAACTACCTAGCAACATTTTGGCAATCATAGAACACTCTAGAAACTGCATAGCAACATGCTACACTACACATAAAACACTGTGAACAGCTTAGTAACTGTATAAAAAAGCCCTGACAACCACCTAGCAACACTTTAGCAACCACCAAGAATACCCTAGCAACCACCTAGCAACATCTTAGCAGCCATAGAACACTCTAGAAAATGTATAGCAATACACTAAGAAAACACTTTGAACACCTTAGTAACTATGTAGAAAAGCCCTGACAACCACCTAGCAACGCCTTAGCAACCATCTAGAACACCCTAGCAAAAACAACTGCATATCAACATTCTAACAACATTCAGAACACCTTAATATCTATATATAATTCACCTAGCAACGCTGTAGCAATCTCCCAGAACGCCTTAGCAACCACCCAGAACACCCTAGCAACCGCACAGTAACATGTTACTGAATAGCAAAGTCTTGACAAATACTCTGTTCTTGCTATTGCAATGATGTTTATAGAAAAAAAAAATGCTGTTATACTGCATTACAATAAGCATGAAAAATAATCAAGAAAGGTGCTTTTTCACTTTGTGAAGAATTGAAATGATGTTCTGAATAGAGATTCCCTTAAGGGATTTCTACACTTCAGTCCACCTCACCTGTTTACAGATGTTGTCCGTTGTCTGAAATGAACCCATTGCCTGCAGCCAGACAACATGATTGAAAGACCAACAACAATAGAAAGCAGAACTGGGTGGGTTTCTCAGAACAGCAGTGCTTTTTTTATTGTTTCATGGCTCTTGTTACACAAAAACGAGTAGTGTTCAAGCTGCTGCTCTGAAAAGAGAAAGTGCTCCCTTGGAAGACGAGAAGCGAAACAAATTGGATGCGTTTTTCCCCCCATAGTGTTTCAACTGCGCTCCGGTTGCCACATCACAGGCTCTTCTGGAGATCACACACAGCAGTAGCACATTTCTGGGCATCGGCAGGGATTTTATCTGTTGATGTGAAGTTCTTTTGCTTGCTTTCTGAAATAACTTTCAGGCAAGTTAGTTCTTGTCAAAGACTTAAGCATTACTGCCAGAAATGTTATGCTGCGGATTTTTTTCTTCTCTTTTTGTAGGGATAATTAGTGAACATTTTGTCAAATGTAGCTGCTGTCAGTGAATGTAGAGTCTCTAAATATTTGTGATGTGTTCAAGAACCTTCTCAGGAACATAATGACTCACTTTATTCATAATCACTGCTGAATCTATTTTTCAACGCCCCAACTTCCCCATCAACACCCCAGTTTTTTTTTGTTTTTTTTTTAAATCAGTTCTATACATTTTTTAATTGTCGTATAAATCACAAGTCACCAATGCTCTTAAGGCTGCATTTATTTTATGAAAAATATACAAATTACAAAAATAACTTTTGTTTTAAAATATTTTTAAATGTATTTTATAATTTATTTAAAGAATAATGTTTTATTGTGAGATGAATTTCAATAGCTATTATTCTAGTCCATGATATTTTTGAAATCATTCTGATATGCTGGTTTGGTGTTCAAGAAACATTTGTAACGTTTTTGTGGAAACTTTTTTTTTTTGGTGAATAGAAAGTTCAAAAGCAGCATTTGATTGAAATAGTAATCTTTTGATCTCTTGTAACATTATAAATGCTTTTACTGTCACGTTTGATCAATTCAATGCATCCTTGCTGAATAAAAGTATAAATGTCTTTCAATTTTGAATGGTAGTGTACATTAAATGATGAGTACCTGTAATTTCAAAGTACAGTTCACTGTCCTTCCATCTCTGTCTTAAAGGGTCTAAAACTGTTTCTCAGAATGCTGGAAAAACTTCTCTGGCATGTCTGTTCATCTCCCACCTCTCATTCAACACTGTTTGTTTACAGAGAATCTGTCTATGAACCAGAAATTGTCATCTTGTCAATTGTCAGTTGTCATGAAGATCAAAGAAAAGAGGACAAAACTGTCTTGTTTTATGAATTGAATGTGACTTTTATTAATAGACATGCATCTTTTTTGAGTCAGATTCCTTCTTCACACCATAATAATTAATAATTGTCATGTGAAACATCTTAAGCAATACTGCAGGATGAGCATATGGCGTCAGTTTCACAGCGGTGTCCGGTTCCTCTATGTTTTAGATGTTCACATTTGTGTGCTCATCATGTGTAATGTGTAACTCTCAGGAAACTGTTTGTCTAGACCACATGTTTTGAATACATGCTAGTTTGCTTAACCGTCTGATTAGTTCTGTTTTTTAATGCCAGATGCAAAGCTAAGAAGTTCAACATCCACCGTCTGCCTACAACATCAGTGGTAATAGCATTTTACAATGAGGCCTGGTCCACTTTACTCAGAACCATCCATAGTGTGCTTGAGACAACACCAGCCGTCCTACTGAAAGAGGTCATACTTGTTGATGACTTCAGTGACAGAGGTGAGGGGACGCCTTCTAGGCAGTTTTCACATAAATGTATAATCCCGCCATAATAATTTAAAGCCTTTTCCATCCTACTGTAGAGGATTTGTCTTATCCTTATTCGTCAGCATTGCCACAACCAATTAACATGCAAATCATTTTTTTGGAAGCAAGGAAAGGTATTGAGTCTATTAGGTGCTACACTGATGAATGAATACAGATGAATAACAAAACCATATTATGTTTAATAATACTTTTATATAATGTCAATTTACTTTTAAAAGATTTACAATTTTAACAATTAGCAGACTTAATTTACTAATTTTGTACGATGGACCCAGAAAAACGTTTAAAATTTTTATCACAACTACGTTTAAAGATTTTTTTTATAGCGTTTTATATGTAAAAGTGTTTCTGAGTGTTTCTTTTCTTTTGAATTTTAAAACATGTTTTTTATTTATTATATTGTTTGTTAAATGTTGAATCTCTATCATTAACGTAATAGACTGTGAAGCTCATTTGTAAATATTTATTCCATTTAAATACATCCAAATACAAACTTGTCAGTATTTGCATTGAAAAATGCTCACACATTTGCCCGTGTTTGCATATTTTATGCTTTCTCGACAAAGCTCTGGATAGTAAGTTAGCGATAGATGTTATTCCATATCGGTTTTTACATTTGTTGAAATAAAAACTCATTCCATATGTCTCTAGTAAATCAGTTGTTTTGCTGTGCTTTTGCCATTATCTGTTGGATGCTGATAAAAAGGTTTGCATGAATTGCAGGCTATCTGAAGTCACAGCTGGCTCAGTATGTCAGTAACCTGGAGCGTGTTCGTCTCATTCGCACCAAAAAAAGAGAAGGTCTGGTACGGGCTCGGCTCATTGGCGCCACCTACGCTACAGGACACGTTCTCACCTTCCTAGACTGTCACTGTGAGTGTGTGCCTGGCTGGATCGAGCCACTGCTAGAAAGGTGTGAATTTTATTTTTATTTTTTTTAACTAAATTAAATTCTGACATAGAAACACTCCGATAATCCACGACAACAAGTTTGTAAAGTGTAATGTCAATATTTTATAAATGGTCTTTTCCCTCAGAATTGCTGAGAATGAGAGCACCATCATCTGTCCAGTGATTGACACCATTGACTGGAACACATTTGAGTTCTACATGCAGACAGATGAGCCGATGGTGGGCGGCTTTGACTGGAGGCTGACATTCCAGTGGCATGCCGTGCCTGAAATCGATCGCAAGATACGCAAATCCAGAATTGACCCCATTAGGTTGGTTTCTAGTCAACTTGTCCAAATCCAGCTTTGCTGTGTGGTTTTCTTGGCAATTAAAGAAACATATTAGAAATGTTTAAAGGGATAGTCATACTCACCAGTATGTCAATTCTGTTATCCTGTGGAACAGAAAAGGAGAAATTGGACAAAAAGACTGTATTTTAAACTATTACTATTTATATCTATCTATCTATCTATCTATTGATGTTGGACAAAAAGACTGTATTTTAAACTATTACTATTTATATCTATCTATCTATCTATCGATATATATATATATATATATTTTAAACTATTACTATTTATATCTATCTATCTATCTATCTATCTATAAATCTCGAAATGAATGTCCATTCTCCTTACTGTACATTCTAATGTTGTGAAGTCTAAATTCACTGATTTTAATATTTGAATGTTTTTATACTTTATTTTTTTTTTTATATTTAAACAAAATAGTAGTTTAATATTGGTGATTAATTGGTTGTCAGTCATAACTTGATCATAAAATAATTATGAACCAAAATTTTAATTTTGGAACATTCCTTAATAGAATTCATAAGGTTTTGGAATGACATAAGATAACTGTTCCTTTAATACATTTGGGTGTCTCCTTCTTCCAGGAAAACATTTTTTTTTAAGTTATTTTCACAAGGAAATGGACTGAAATAGGATTGCAGTGATATTGTGTTGATTGAATTAAGTTGCAGTGCAGTGAATAGAGTATTTATTAATGCTCAGACCCAGGGGTACTTTCAGATACTGTCCAGTTCTGCACTAGATTTCTCTCCAGGCTCATCCGAGGGCAGACCCAGAGGCACTCAGTGAAAACTAAGAAGCACTTACCTGCTAGAAAATT
Source organism: Cyprinus carpio (assembly GCF_018340385.1). Lineage (NCBI taxonomy): Eukaryota > Metazoa > Chordata > Actinopteri > Cypriniformes > Cyprinidae > Cyprinus > Cyprinus carpio. The sequence goes on from NC_056590.1 coordinate 19,162,504, forward strand.
GGTGCTAGGGAATATCTCTGATGAATTGCCAATGCTCTGCCACTTTTCGTTTCACAGGTCTCCCACAATGGCAGGGGGCCTATTTGCCGTAAGCAAGGCCTACTTTGAGTATCTGGGCACTTACGACATGGGCATGGAGGTCTGGGGAGGAGAGAATCTGGAACTTTCTTTCCGGGTAAGACTCCTGTATTCTGTTTTCATGTTACCTTTTGTATTGGTATTTGCATAGGCTTATTATTAGCGGAGCGTGTCGACGGACTCTTGGTAGCTTGAGAGACTGAGAGCCACTGTTTATAATTAGACACTTCTCTCATATTGGATTTCTTTTTTTAGTCTATACCTAGAAATGAAGATTGATAGTGTATACCATGGAGTAATCTTGTATGCATATGGAAACGGAATACAATGCTGTATCTTCCAGGGCCGTATGACGTTCATGTATAATTGATGTGCTGTGAATTGGTATACAAAAGCATGTGGGAAATAAAGCTGGAAATTGGAAAATGGAAGGAATATTTTTTTTTTTTTTTGTGTGTTATGAGGTGTTGTGAGGTGTTGTTTAATTTTTGATTTGTGGAAGGTTGAAGTTTATTGTGATTTTATTTGTTTTTACTTTGTAAAGTGTTTGTTCATTGTGATAAGTTGAATCTCATTAAATAAATGATGATGCTCTAGAAAAATGAATGTGTCATTTTTCAGTGTAAAAATACTTTCTTGTATCCTATTTGAATATGCAGAAATGTAAATAAGTCAATCAAACTTTAGGTTGATTGTAGGTTGAGAGCCCGATGCAGCCTGTTTGAAAATAACATTTATTTTTTTCCATTAATTATTTATAATTACTAATCAATTATTTATGAATAAATTAAATATTTATTATTTTTAACGTTTATTTATTATTGTTGTGACGCTAGTGGTAAAGAAATGATATAGGTCACTTTTATTATAATTATTATTAATAATATAATATGTATTATGTAATAAAAACGTTGCACTATTTGCTATTTATTTATAACTTTTTATTACAAATATTTGTTCAGTGTATTTCTTCTTGTTGAAATAGAAAAGACCTACAATGTGTTATTTTTTTATTTTTTTTAAATCAGAAATTCACTTTGATCTCTTTTAGGATTTGATTGGCTATATGAAATTACAGTTTTATTGTGTGATTATTGCTTAATTTGAAACATTTTTTTTGAACTATATTTTGTCACTTGCAGGTGTGGCAGTGTGGAGGGTCTTTAGAAATTCACCCATGTTCCCACGTGGGTCATGTGTTCCCCAAGAAAGCGCCATACTCCCGATCCAACTTCCTTCAGAACACTGTCCGTGCTGCGGAGGTCTGGATGGACTCTTACAAGCAGCACTTCTACAACCGAAACCCTCCAGCACGCAAGGTACCTGTCATTGGGCGGCACCTCTTTAATATCCTGTGCCGTTGCATAATCTGAGGTGTACAGCCGTTGTGCTATTTCCTCATTTAACTGTTTCAGCGTTTATCTAGAAAAGTGCTGTTCTTAAAATTGCTTACGCAATCCTGAATGACGCTCAGGTTTTGCTTGAATGCTTCCTGTTCTATCGGTTTACAGTGTTTGTTCTTCCTTTGGCTGTCTTTGAAAAGCTTATTAGCTGACAAAGATAATAAAACTAGGCCAAACATATATTATATCACCCTGGCTGACATGAATCTGGCATGTAACTCCATATTACTTCGTAGAAAATTTACATTATTAATGACGCAGAGCTGTGATCAAATAATAAATCACTCTCTAGTAACCAGGACACCAGACGCCACAGGTAAGAATATTTGACCTCTCTGTTTGGCTGCAGTGGGTTTTTCATGTACATCAGGTCTGAATGCAAACACACCCTTTAAAAGCCTAAATTAATACTATCTTAGTTTCTTGGACACTTTGTTTGTTGGAAGTGTGTCATGGCAGTCCTTGTGTCAACATTACAGGAAGTACGTAAGTGGCATTCTGTTTGGTAGAAATGTAGTCCAAGAAGTTTCAACTAGAGTAAAGGTATGACTAACTTAATGTCAACAAAGTTGTCAATCTCGTCATGCAAAACAGAACAAAAAAACACACATTAGCTTTAATAACATTCACAGACAAGACAATTAGAGTGCTGTGACAGTTAATTAATGCAGAAAAAGTGTTGTCAAGGTGGTCCTAAATATGTTCCACACTTCCAATAAATAATGTGTCAGCTTTTGCCTTGAGGCCTGATTTATTTTTTTTTTTTTTTTTTTTTGCTCCTGCAGTTGTGGTATGGTTTTTTATTTGATTTTTTTTTTTTGTGAAAGCGGCTTCAGTGTAAGAGTTTTGAATGGTACCTGCAGAACATCTACCCCGGGCTGCATGTGCCAGAGGACAGGCCTGGTTGGCACGGAGCGGTAAGTGACTAATTTAATCTAATGTATTTGTCTGAGGAGTGGTTTTTTTTGTATTTATCGGTATTTTATTTAATTATTTTGTTTTACATATGTTATTGTTAATTTTGTAGGTGCGTAGTGGTGGAGTTCACTCTGAATGTCTGGACTATAACGCCCCAGACCACAACCCCACAGGAGCTCACCTTTCCCTTTTCGGCTGCCATGGTCAAGGTGGTAATCAGGTAGCTAACATCAATATTAAGTTTATGCTTTCTCTTACCCCAGTGGTTTGCGACTCCCTCCATAATTTGATCAGAAATTTGGCCAAATGTTTTAAGACTTAATACTGAATAATGTTAATGTTAGGGTTAGGGTTAGGGTTATCTGAATCTGAATCTGAAGATATTTTGGATGAAAACAGGGAGACTTGAGACTGTCCCATAGACTGCCAAATAAATAACAGTGTCAAGGTCCAGGAAAGTATAAAAAGCATCGTCAGAATACTCCATCTGCTATCAGTGATTCAAAAACGTTATGAAGCGACGATAATACTACGTTATTTTTTGTACACGAAAAAAAACAAAAAATAACAATTTTTTATTCAACAATTCCTCTCCTCTGTGTCTCTCCAAATCAGCGTAGTGTCATTTTGGCAATTCTGAGCAGTACACCGGCGGCTTACGCTCTTCTGTATCAACCGCGCCACAAGGATAAGTTTTTTACGTGTTTCCACAGAATACAATATTAAAACATTTTGATAATTTTTCATAACATTTAATAGCATTAAACTGTGGTAATTGACTCTTAAAATATCCATAAATAAATAAACATATAAAAACAGTATGTTTTATGTGCATAATATTTTAAAATGTATCATTCAGCCATATGATTTTCTGAACACAAAAGGAGATAAAGGATGAAATGATTGTGAATGTGACAGTCAAGCTCTAAGAAGTATATAGCAGCACCATCAAAGTGTTTCTCATGACTCGTGTGCTATATTTCTAGTCTTCTGAAGGCATATAATAGCTTTGTGTGACAAACAGACTGAAGTTTCAAATCAAATCTAACACCGTGGTACATGCTTATGTAAATGCAATGCATATGAGCAGAATATAGTGAAGGAGAAATAGTTCACTGGTTCTCACGTCATGCGTATCATTAATATGGCAAATTTGAATTTGAGGAAGTGAGTGAGATTTGTGAATAGCCTCCCACAGGGACTTCACTTCACACTTTAGAAGCTGCTGTATTACCCCACACCCTCACGTCTCGAAAAAGGATTAAAAGGGGCTTTCTATTAATGCCAGAGCTATCGAGTAACTTTAAAAATCATCATGAGGTGTATTTCACCCTCAGTTATATAACACCTACAACAGCAGATACAGGAGATCCTTCAGACTGTTTGTTGCGTTTGCAGTAAAACAAAGCAAGCTTTATTCTAATCCATCCTGAGATGTGCTGCCTTTCTGAGATTTGTTATTTATCTAGTATCACAGCTGGAGAAATGAATAAGTTGCAGAGGATCTATATATAATGAAAAGGGAAAGGTGTTTTTATATATAAATATATATAAATCTTTAAAAAAATAATATGTGTGTGTGTCTATGTATATGTACAGTGGGTATAGAACAGAATCACCCCCTTTAAAATAATCACATTTTGTAGACTGAAATGAAGACAGACACAGTTTTTGATTTAGCCAGCTGTATTTACTCAGTGCAACTTATAACATCCAAGATATAACACCAACATGTCAGAAAAAAAATAAACTGAATCACTGAGTTGGGAAAAAGGATCACTCCCCTCCTAAACATGACTTGTAAACTCTAATCACCTTCTCAATGCACACAAAGCCACTTTTAACTGTGATCAGTTGTGATCATTTTGATTAGCTCAGCATGAAAAGAGCTTTTGCTGGAGCATTTCAGTCCTTGGTAGTGCAACTGAAGCAAACAATCAACTGTAGGTGGCAAGACACTGTCAAAAGGTCTCTGGGATAAAGTTGTGGACTATTATTAAGAAGTGGAAGGTATTTGGTACAGCACAGACCCTCCCTGGATCAAGTCATCGCTCCAAACTGGATGAAAGAGCCAGGATGAAACAGTTGCAGCAATGTATGACAAAGAGTGGTCATTGTGTGCATGTGACAACAATATCACAAACTCTCCACAGATGTGGCTTGTATGGGAGGGTTGCAAAAAAAAAGCCACTCCTCCAGAAAGGCCACATGCAGTCAAGACTGAGCTTTGCCAAAACGCACCTTGAAGATTCTGAGGCCACATGGAGCAAATGGATGGGGCAAAATACTATCAAATTCTTGAGGAAAATCTGCTGCTCTCTGCCAAAAAGTTGTCAATGGGAAAAAAGTTTACCTTCCAACATGAAAATGACCCAAAGAACATAGCAAAACTGACCACGCATTGGTTAAAGGAGAAAAAGGTGAATGTCCTTGCATGGCTTAGTCAGAGCCCAGACTTAAACCCTATTGAAAATCTGTGGAATGACTTGAAGACTGCAGTCCGCGAACAGTCACCATTAAATTTAACTGAACTTGAGCAGTTCTGTAAAGAAGAGTGGGCAAATATTGCAAAATTAGTAGAGTCAGACCAAAGGCTTTAATTAAAGCAAAAGGTGGTTCAACAAAATACTGACACAAGGGGATGATCCTTTTTCCAACTCAGTGTTTTTTTTAATGTATTCTTTTCTATACCCACCATATGTGTGTGTGTGTGTGTGGGTATATGTATATCAATATATATATATATGGCTTGTATAATATTTACAAAAAACAACAAGATGGTGCCGCGCATGGCTGTCACCAAGACAAATTCCTTGTGTGTGTAAGCACACTTGGCAGTAAAAGCTCTTTCTGATTCTGATTCTTCAAACACTCCACCATCATCCATTTACCCAAGAAACCAAAAATCATGGGACTAAATGACTACAAACCTGTTGTTTTAACATCTGTGATCGTGAAGTCATTTGAGAGACTGGTGTTGGTCTACTTGAAGGACATTATGGGACCCTTGCTGGACCACCTACAGTTTGCTTACCGAGTAAACAAGTCTGTGGATGATTTAGTCAGCATGGGACTGCACTACATCCTCATCTGGACAAACCAGGGACTTGTGCAAGGATCCTGTTTGTGGACTTCAACTCCGCTTTTAATACCATCACCCTGGATACCCTCCTGATTAAACTGACAGAGCTTTCTGTACCCACCTCCATCTGTCAGTGAATCACCAGCTTCCTGACAGACAGGCAGCAGCTTGTAAGACTGGGAAAACTTACGTCCAACACCTGCACCATCAACACTGGAGCTCCTCAGGGGTTTGTACTCTCCCCACTGCTCTTCTCTCTCTACACCAGGGATGGGCAGCTTCGGTCCTGGAGTGCCACTGTCCTGCAGAGTTTAGCTCCAGCCCTAATCAAACACACCTGAACAAGCTAATCAGTTGCTTCAAGACCACTAGAAAGGTACAGGCAGGTGTGTTTGATTAGGGTTGGAGCTAAACTCTGGCCCTCCAGGACCGAAGTTACTCCTGAAGTTTGCGGACGACACCACTGTCATCGGTCTCATCCAGGACGGGGACAAGTCTGCTTACAGACAAGAGGTTGAACAGCAGGCTGTCTGGTACAGTCACAACATCCTGGAGCTGAACACACTCAAAACATTGGACATGATCGTGGACTTCAGGAGAAACCCCCTGCACTCCCCCCTCACCATCATGGACAGCACTGTGGCAGAAGTGGAGTCATTCAGATTCCTGGGCGTAACCATCAGACAGGACCTGAAGAGGGACAATCATATTGACTCCATTGTGAAAAAGGTCCAGCACAGGTTGTACTTCCTTCATCAACTGAAAAAGTTCAACCTGCCAAGGCACAGAGATGACAAAGTTTTACTCAGCTGTTAGTGAGTCAGATCTGTGCTCTTCTATAACTGTCTGGTTTGGGTCAGCCACCAAATCAGATAAAAGAAGACTGCAGCTGACTGTTAGGAAAGCTGAAAGGATAATTGGTGTGCACCTGCCCAACCTTCAGGACTTGTACATCTCAGGAGTGAAGAAACGGGCAGGTAACATCTGCTGCATTCACGCCATGTCCTAATTACTGTAATTTCAAGATGACAACACATGACACTCTACTTGGAGCTGTTCACAACCTTGGAATCTGAACTATCACACTATCAATGCCTAAACACAATGCCTATTGAATCTGAGGTGGTCAGCTGGTAGTGGTACAAGTTGTAGCTCTCAGAAAACAGTTCCCAGTTCATAAGTTGCAATTATGAGTTCTACAAGGACGTGAATGCTTTTTACAAGTTGGTATCTCGTAATCACGGTAATTCTGATATGGTGTGAATGCGCCTATCATCACAGACTCCTCTCATCCCAGCCACAACCTGTTTCCACTTCTTCCCTCAGGCAGACATTACAGATCTATGTGCACTAGAACATCTAGGCATCTATATATATGAAAACCAAAATATAAAATGGAAACAGAAATGCAAATACAAAAAACAGAAATGCAAATGTGCCAAATTTCTTTTCAAACTATATTTTATTTCTTCCTCTTTCTCAGTACTTCGAGTACACATCTCAAAAGGAGATTCGGTTTAACTCCGTGACAGAGCTGTGTGCTGAGGTTCAGGATGGAATGAAACACATAGGGATGAAGCATTGTCCGCAAGACGGTGCTTCCAGACCTCCTGGCATCATATGGGAGTTCAGAGACGTGAGTCTGCTCGCCTACAGCTCACATTATCACTAAAGTGCCATCAGCAAACAGGATGAGATAAGAAACAAACAAAGTTATTGTATTTCACATCTGCTCTGTTGTTGCAACTTCATGCCAAAAATTCCTTATCTAGCATTTGTGTCCTTTCAGGATGGCAGCATATATCACCCTCATTCAAACATGTGTATCACCTCCTACCGCACAGAAGACGGCCGTGCAGATATCCAGATGAGAAGTTGCTCTCCTGGAGACAAACACCAGCGCTGGAGCTTTGAGTGACTTTAAAACGCACGTGAACTTGGATGTAAGTGCAATTATCAAACAGAATTTTACTTCTGACTTGGCATTAAAAAAGGAGCGAAGAACAGGCATAAAAATGGGACCCATCCCTCCATATAGTGCCTTTGCAAACCAAAGTGGACATACTTGTAGTGCCAATTCTTGCCTTTCCTTGTTAGAGACATTCAATGTGCTATTATAAGTCCAAAGTGCATATTACAACTATTAATAACACATTGTAGCAAATTCAACCATCCAGCGTGTTGGAACAGCATTTTTGTTTACATTGATGCACTATACGCTTCTAGTGAATCATTTTTAGACTCAGCAGTAACTAATCTTTAGATCTACTGCACAGCAATTTTATTTAATTGTATCAGAAGTGACTGATTTGAGGATGTCGTGAGTGGGTTTGTCTTGATTGTCATCTGTTGTTTTCTTGTTATATTTTTGTGTCATTTTGAGGCTGTTTTTGTATTACTAGGGAATTTAGGGTCTTTTCACCTTATTTTGTGTGAGCTGCATGGACTATTTTGGCACACTGGTGTTGTGGAACTGTACCAGCATTTTAAGTCTCACTCACACTAACAGCAGTGTTCAAGTAGTTTGTTTATAATGTATGTACACTTGAATTTGAAGTAGATTACAGAAACTGTAATTCAGAGTTGGTATAAAATGTAACGCAATTGTGGACCAAATCTTTCAAATCCTAAACTGGTTGTCCTAAACCAAGTTTTTCTCCACTACACATTTGGGAATTATCCACTTTACCAGTGAATAGTTTCCTAGAAAAATGAATTGCTGGAAATGTATTGACTCACCAAGAAAGTGCCTCTTCAGACAGACTTTTTAAAAAAGGTGCATATTGGCCAAAGTAAAATTCATAAAATTGACTGAGTGCTTTTATCACGTGTCTTCCAGCTTTCACACAGAACTGAATAATGTATCAGTAAATTTTGGTAAATATCTTAAAAATGCTATATCGTAAATAACTGTACATGGATAATACCTTTATTTTTGCACTAAAATGCATTTAAAATGGCAACATAATTTTTTTTAGGTCTCTTCCTTTGTAATTTAATTTTTTAGGGACTGTGTGGGGGTGGTGATCATGAAATTTTTATTACTGATGATAAACAGTTTGTGGTGATCACGTGTTTTGCTGATCAACTGTAATGAAGTATTTTTGGAACACGGAAAAATATACAAAGTATTTTTGTCTCAATAAATTAAATTAAAGTTCCAAATGTTGCATTTATTGTGGTTTGTTTATTTTGACGATGTGACCTTTCCTTGACTCTGTTGCTGTGCCATCTAGTGGTGGGAAAATAAGATGTGGGATTAGATTCAAAACTTTTTTTTTCATTCTATTGTTTTATTTCAGTGTTTTTGCAACATTGAAGTGCATTCAGTCCAGATTTGACCAGGTAAAGTCACATCCCCTTAAAATAAGGTGTTCCCTGCACAGTTTTACATTTGTGACCCAAGCCTCTTATGTAAACCAGATCACGAGGAAACACATGAGGTTCTGCCAAGTCAGCTTCAGATGTTTAATAGCACACTTTCCAGGTGTGCCATGCAACTACATAAATAAAGCTGGGGGTCACTGAACATTGTCATGCTGCTTATATCTACAGCATGCATAAATACAGCTGTAATTTCCCCTATGATTTATGACTGGATTGTGGGCAATAGGTTTGGGATAGATCCTCTTATATGATACCAATTATGTTAGTTTCTTGTTCCTCTGGGAATATTGCAGCAATGAGGCTGGCAATGGCAATTAGACATGAAGGACTCATCACATTTCCCATGAGGTCATTCAGTGGTAGTCCAAACAACTTGATTTCCTCGGCTAAAAGCTGCTCTGTTCATTTAGATAGGTGGCAGTTTGCTATTAAAGGGACAGTCTGTTACACAACCCTCATAATATTTGCAAAACTTAATCATCTCAAAAATACAATATAACTTATATGGCATGTTATGAAGTATATAGCAACCTGTATTTTGCTCTGATGTCTGATTGGACATGTTAGAAAAGCTGTTTTATACAGTTGTGTGTTCATACTGTATGTGGTAAATGACTGTGCAACATTGTGTTCAGTGTACCATAGATTATTACAACACTCTTTGGATCTTTTACAATAAGAGTGTTCAATCAAAAAACTGTGGCACTCAAATTACCATCTCACCTCTCTGATGGCCTAATCAATAATTAAACACATTAATTTGGATAAACATACATTTTGCTTGCTACATGGATCATCTTACATATTTATTATAAAATATTGTTTATAAGAAGGGAATGGATGTGGAAAATATTACAATATTTTTGTGGATGTAGATTTGGGTATGACTCTAATATTTCTAGAAACTAGTATAGTATAAGTATAGTATCATGTTTTAATTCATACATCTTTATAATAAATAATAAAAATGCATTCAGTTTTATATTGTTTAAAATAAAGCTGTACAGGACCCTGGATTTTTAATAAAATGGTTAGTTTCTTAATTCATATTTTTTTTTAAATCCTTTTAATTTTTATTTATAATTTTATGACATCAAAACAGCTTTTTAAAATGGAAACTTCAGCATTATTCATTTACTTTCACATTAACTACCAAGAATGCTGAAAAGTAAACTTACAATCTTACTTGAAACCAGTTTCTCTGGTTCATCAGAATGTGTACAAAGATCCTGTATAAGCTCTTTCAAATTATTATTATTATTATGGTAATTTAGTATTTAGATAATTTCCATCAGGTCACTTTAGAACGTTTATAATTGTAACATGCTTTATTTCATAAAAACAATAAAAAAGTTTATAACTTATTTAATGTCCAGTACAATGAACACTGGTTCTGACACTAGCGACATGCAAGTGATTATATGGATTTAATGTTATTTCAATAAAACTTTCTAGAATTTCATGCAAATGTGTTCAAATTAATTGAAAAGAAACAAAACTGTGTATTATGGCAGAAATTGTGAGAAAAGTGACGTCTACAGGAATTAACAAATATACACTTCAAATAGAAACTTCATATGCAAACTTCAAATAGTTAAAAAGAAGTGTGTTGCTAAAAGGTTTGGCTGGATGTGAAATGTGAATGAGGCATTCTTGTTTAAATCATACATGATTTCATATATTAAGTAACAATGTATGTGAACTTTCACAGGTGTGTATATCTTGGCATAACGGTGTTTATAAAGCGGACATGCACTAAATGGATTTGGATTAGCGCTCTGTCACAGTGTGTGACCCCTAAGACTCTCTGTGATTTGACCTGGATTTCTTTCTTTATGCCTCTTCCAGTTCTGCTGGCCTTATCTGAGAAACAAGCCTGCTAATCTGATCATGTAAATCCCTCTCTACATCAATCTACAGCCCTGCTCAGTGCTCAAACCTGTAGGACGTGCCGCTGTACGGCTGTGGCTCAAAACCAGTAAATGTTTTTAAAAAAGAATATCTAAAACCTGTTCATTGAAACTACTATACTTGTTAAAAATTATAAACCTGTAAGGGTTACTACTGGGGACACTGACGTCAGGGATAAAACATTTTATAACATAAACTGTATTGTAACCAAAGAAAACATTTTCCAGTGTTTTTTCTTTTTGAAATGAAAGCATGAAAACCCATCTAACTGTGGATAGACATGAATATATGTAGCTACTTTCAAACGCAATGCTTAAATGACTTTATTAGTTCAAAACTATTTTTAGGTTTTCCACAAAATTAATAACTGATGCAATGGTCTTGTTTATGGATTGTGATACGAGTTTATTGGAGGTAGATGTAAAATGCATATCTTTTAGATTATGCATAACTCCTTAAAGAGAATTCTGGATGCATAATGGGCATCTAAGCCAAGGCACTGACTCGGAACTACAACAGTTTTGCAAAATAATATCCGCTGTTACGGTTCTGTTTATTACTATTACAGTTAATAATTACATCTGATCAGAATGCAATAGTAAACGGATCATTCACATGGTTGCATTACGTTCCCCTCGTTTTGCATAAACTTACATTTGGCGTCTGTGAATATGAATTTTGTTCACTTTCACGTGTCTCCCGTAAATTAATGTAGTTTCTGTAGATACACGGAAGCAGAAAGTGTTCGGCTTGACTTTGCCTCTTCTCAACTCCTCCCCGATTGCAACCCTGCGACTATAGCAGCCGATCAGTGACACGCGTTTAATGTCGAACGAACCCAAAGCGTTCGCTTTAACGGATGTGCCTTCAACTCCTCCCCTGTCTGCAACCGGCTCTGCTTGCCGTTCATGTCGATCACACCTCACCATACAGTGGATTTCGGTCACAAGATTAAATGACCAACTTTCGCTTTGCTTGGATAGTTTGCCCTTCACTATAGTCGACTTTAAAATGAAATCTGGCGCTTTGAAAACGAGGTCTTCTTACCTTGGCGAACTTTTTTCGAACTCCAACTCTTCATGAGATTTAACTTCGGATGACAAACAGTTTGAGGGCACCAAGGCGGACAAGAAGGACACATTATGGCAATATGTGGCAGACGGAGTCGGCCCAAGCTCATTCTGTACATTCTCGGGGCTTTTGTAGTGGGATATTTAGTGTTTCATAGGAACACGCAGAGTGACGTAGGACTGGCGAGTCGAAGAGAAGTTCCAGTCGAGCAGCACAAAAATGTGGACGAGGAATTACTGAAGAAACCCGTTTACGAGAAGCCTCCTCTAGACATGAATGCTTTAGGAGAGATGGGTAGAGCTGTTAAACTGGACCTGACTGAAGAAGAGAAGCGAGAGGAGGAGGAGAGCATCAAAAAACATCAGATAAACACTTATGTGAGCGATAGGATATCACTACACCGCAGGCTGCCTGAGAGATGGAACCCACTGTAAGTGTCCATGCTGGACATGAATGTTTGATATTTGTGAGATATCCAGCCTTAAAAGATCATTAAATGTTTGATCTAATGGTATTAAATGAGTTTATTTGAATAACATCTGAATGTAGACAGGATACACTTCGTAGTTTTATTAGTTTCAATCCTCCTCGATTTATTGCATGCCATAAAAGTTGTAAATGTTTTTGTAAACAGTCCCTATCTTGGCCCAATGTCTAATATGCGATTACAGATAGGGACCGTCTACAAAGTAACTAAGCAGGAGAAAAACGTTCAATGTGGCGCTGTCAGAGTTGGTCATGCTCACATAAATTTTGTACAGGAAAAAAAAATATCAACAACTTTTTAATGATGAATTTTGAAGATAATTAATAAAATCCATTGCGGTCAGATCCCTTTATGGACACACTGAATAAAAAACAATATGAAGTCAAATTATAAACCGATGGCCCACCCCTAATCTAAATGGTGTGCATTGTTATAATTATATTTGCAGTTGGTTTTACTCTGATAGGCAATAAATAAATTAATACAATAAAATAAACCAAATATTACTGATTTATTTTATTTTATTTATTGTTTGCATCATGTTTGTTATTTTGTTATCATGTTATTTTAAATTGACCATTAGGGTTGAAAAGATGCATCTGTGATGTTTATTTTAGTTATGTATTTTTAGGTTGCAATCAATATGTTCTGGTATTAATTTTATGTGATATTTTATCTTAGTATAGTGACACTGTAAACAAGAATGCAGTCACAATGTAGCAAACAAGGGCAAGGCATTATCTAACAAGATCTGTCTATTCAGATGTAGAAACCTGAAATATGACTACCTGAGCCTGCCCTCAACATCAGTAGTGATAGCCTTCTACAATGAAGCCTGGTCCACACTACTGAGGACAGTGCACAGTGTCCTGGAGACCTCACCAGACCTGCTGCTGACTGAAGTCATATTGGTGGATGACTACAGTGACCGAGGTATCAGTCTGAATGTATAATACAAATGAATACAAATGTCTTTCATGTTCCCTCTTTAACTTTAAACATTAACAAAGAACAAAAACTTGGGTAAATCGATAACTGGATATTAAAAGAATAGTGCACATATTTACTTATTTAACAGTCATTAGTTAAGTTAGTTCCAGGCACAGCACCAAGAGGACACACACATTCCTGATCACAAAAATCTAGGTTTGAATACAGATTCTTATCAATGAAATACCACAGCAGTAACAGTCTCAGCTCCACCCTGTGGTGAAACGCCAAGTTGCTCCTTTATACAAAAGCCAATTAGAATACTTTATTTCTGTCCTAAGTTCTTGTTCCCTGCAGCTGTCTCTGAGCAGTTCTCATGAATTTGACCCACAGATCATTTAAAGGAGCCTCTAGAGAACTACATCGCCAATCTCAAAAAGGTGCGTCTGATCCGAGCGAGGAAGAGAGAGGGTTTGGTGCGAGCGCGGCTCCTGGGGGCCTCCATTGCCACAGGAGAAGTGCTGACCTTCCTCGATTGCCACTGTGAGTGCCATGAAGGCTGGTTGGAGCCTTTACTCCAGAGGTGAGACTGATAAACTCCTCTCTACAAACCTCAAACATGCATTGTTTCATTAAATTTGCTTAGAAATTTGCTCTTTTTTTTTTTTCAATACAAAATGTGAATGCATTTTTTTCTGGTCACGCCTAAACTACATGCTACATCACTGTTTGTTTTGTGAGAAATGAATATTTATCTCCCCTTGTTAAAAATCTCTAAAACCTGTAGAATAAAGGACGAGCCTTCAGCTGTGGTGTGTCCAGTGATTGATGTTATTGACTGGAACACCTTCCAGTACCTGGGCAACGCTGGAGAACCTCAGATTGGAGGATTTGATTGGAGATTGGTGTTCACGTGGCACACTATCCCAGAATATGAACAGAAACGCAGAAGTTCTCCCACTGATGTCATCAGGTCTGTGCTTCACGGTTGCACCAAATGGAAAACAATGATTTGGTTCATATGTCATTACATTTTCAGCATTGACTGAATAATGAAAATTTTTTTGTGATTTTTATGGCAGCAGAACCATTTAGGTGAACATATTTGAATGTTTTCTCTCCAAATTAAACGTTTATGCAAATAACTGCAATAAAACAACAGTAAACCTGACCATATGTCCTCATTTCCCTGGACATGTCCTGGCTGAGAATTGCCTAAAATGTCATATTTTTTGGCTTTGTTTTGTTCTGTTGTTTTCATACTTCCTAAAGGTAATGACTGACAAGTAGTTTGACCAATAGCGAGGAGGCAGTGTACTTAATTGTCCAATCATGGCGTGCAAGAAGATGGGATGTACTGTACAGAGATGGTCAAATGCAAATCCACGTACATAAAATGTATAATGACAAAACATTTTACATTTTGAAATCCCAGCCAGGACTTGTCCGGGAAAAACAGGTTGTTCGGTCACCGTAATTTATGCTTTTCCTGGATTTTACTGTAATTTTCCCAGTAGAAGTAGAGGAATATTTTTTTTTTTTGTTTTGATTTAGTTCTGGTATAATGGATTGGCTGGGGGTTTGTTTGCAGTCAACAAGAAGTACTTCCATTACCTGGGCACATACGACACAGGAATGGAGGTGTGGGGTGGAGAGAACCTGGAGTTCTCATTCAGAGTAAGTGCATTCTGTTAAAGTTTTGTCATTGGGGTGTGTTCCTCTATTCTGTTAAAGTTTCTCTCCAAGTTTTAGTTTCCTGAGGGGAGAACGCCTTTCGGCAGATGGTCACAATCCTAGTTTGAAAACTGTGTGATGAGTCACACAAGGTTAGGAGGTCAGTCTGCACCTTTATTAAGTGTCCGCCAGCTAACATGATGAATAAAGCGACCTTCAGTGTTTATGCAGCATTTACTTACTCATTATTCCTCTCATTACTCAGCTCATCCCCTGAAGGATTCCAACACTGGTACATAGACAGCAATGGTTAACTTGTGTTTTGAGTGCCTTGAGCTGCATTTTAATCAGATTTCAGCAAGGAACGTCACAAAGACCAGACAGCTGCTCTGTCAGTGCAATATGACAGACCAGCCTATTTATTCTCTGGATCCGTCTGTTTGCAGGAACTCTGTGTGATTTTACAGCTGTGAAAGTTAACATGTTAACTTAAGAGTTCAATCAAATAGGTTACTATTTAATGTAAATTGTAATAATTTAGTACAATAACCAGATTTTATATAACTGTTTAAAATTGTTTGAATTAATCATGATATTTCATCATTTTAACAGTTAGAAATCAAAACCAAATCTGCATACAGTATAGTGAAAAATCTTTTCATCTAGAGAGTTTTCTTTTTCCTCTCAACACTGACTTTTAGTTTTAGCTGACTTCTCACATGGTATAAATGGGTCTGTACAAGAAAATATACACCTGGAGAAATGTCATATTCAGGGGTCCTAAGAAGGCAGCATAATTAAACTGCCTAATTTCAAATATGCCTAAAATGCTGCCTACGGATTATTTCGAATGGCTAATCTGTTTCCTGTCTTGGGGGTTTTTCAGATCTGGCAGTGTGGAGGGAGTCTGGAAGTCCATCCTTGCTCTCACGTGGGTCACGTCTTTCCGAAGAAAGCGCCATACTCGAGAAGCAAGGCCTTGGCCAACAGCGTGCGGGCGGCAGAAGTCTGGATGGACGAATACAAAGAAGTGTATTACCATCGCAGCCCTCATGCTCGTCTGGTACGCCTACTTGTGCGGTCTGTTGCATAACTCTGCTTTTGTTTGCTTGTCTGCTTGTTTTCACACTGTCTGTCTTTGAGGTTAGTGTAGATAGACTCACATAGCCCTTGTGAAAGATGCATATTTTCTTTGCACAAATCTAGATACATCTTCACCCATTTTTACAGAATCTGTTGATATGCTCTAAATGAATGACATTTAGCAGGTGAGCTGAAACTGGTGTGAAATTACTACAGTGAGAAGTGGCACCTCTTTCAGCCATGTTTGTCATTTAGCCACCCTTGTGGGCGAGCCCTGTAGTTAAAGAGAGAGGTGCTCTTGGTGACAGATCGGATAACCCTTTTCTCTTTGAACCTTGGAGATGCTGCCAGGTTGGCACCACCAAATCGAAATCTATCTGAGGATATGCCAGCAGATAAGGCTGTCTCTCTTTTCGGGTATAAACCACAGACAAACACTGGCCTTGCCAACGTGGATCAGGTTTGACAACATTCATACTCTGCTTCCACGCAAATTCGTAAGAGGATCGCTCTCTCTTTCAGCCTCCGAGTCTCGCTGCATATTTTATTCATGGCCGAAATCTCTGTCGATTGGGCCAGAGAGTCCTAAAGATCAACAGAATGAAGCTCTTTGATGGATCTTGATGATCAGAAAGCTTCATTTGACAGCCGCTTGATTGAGCGTGTAGCAGGATGATACGGGCCGCCTCAGGACTTTGTTGAGACTGAAGCCTGATCACAGATGGATCATCAATGGGTGTGATGTTGTGGCACCCGGCTGGCACTCACAGCGGGACCGTACATTATTGATGATTCGCTATCATCAAGTTGGTTCATTGGAAGTACATTTCTTGTCATTCATCTTAGTGCAGATCTGATGAAACACTTCACCAGAGCTTTACCTCAAACAGATGTTCCTCATAGGGGAGAGTATCTCTGGCACCAGTGTGTGGACCATCACTCAGCAGTAATTCTTGTCTGGCGGGCGGTTATGAAGAGATACCACTGCCACACACATACACAGGAACTTGGTCTTGTTTGTTGAGATGGGGTTACAAATTTATTTTGCAACAGGATGTTGCAGCATGTAGCAGTTTGTGGTGTAAAGCTGCAGTGTAATTGCACCAGAATGCAAGATGACAAAATGTTATTAGATGTTTGCTTTTATATGATCATTTTGTGAAAACAGTTGATGTAGTATGAAGAGAGAGTATTGTAAACAATCTGTTCATGTGGTATTTACTAAGACAAGAATTACAATTGATGGATGGATTCCTACAGGAAATTCACATTCCTTCCTATTCACATTGGGGACGGATATTTGTAAATATATATATATATTTTTTTTTGAGGAGCAGTCCAAAGTTTTTTGTCTTTGACAAAGAAAACAGACTGAGCCAGGGGCTTATGAGCTGTCACATCAGATACAAAATAAATCAAAAATATAAACTCTGAATGCAAATTACTGAAGCAGCCACCTGTGTCTATGTAAATTATTATTGTGATGTAAATGTACAATAGACCAGTGTGAAAACCCAAAACAAACAGGCCATAGCTGCTGTTACTGAACAGTTCAGCATGTTGTTGTAAATAAAGCTTCTTTCATTTGACGTGGAGCTGCTGCTATCTTTACATACCTCTGAAAAATGACAATTAAAAATGTTGCAGTTTATGAAAATAAATATTCTCTTTTAAAAAAGTGTGCAAGTAATAGGGTATTGTGCATATAGTTTATTAATATGCATAAATATAAATCTCAAACTGCCTCATACAATGCTCATGAAGTAATTAGATTAGAAAAAACTGAAAAGTAGTAAAATATCTTCAACAGGATCCATCATTTTTAACATTTGTTTCAGGAGGCATATGGTGATGTGACAGACAGACGGAAACTCCGAATGCGTCTTGGCTGTAAAGATTTTAAGTGGCTCTTGGAGAACATCTACCCTGACATTCAAGTCCCAGAGGACAGGCCTGGAATGTTTGGCATGGTGAGAAGAGACAAACTTCTTATGTTTACATGCATGGCTTTGTCGTAAAAATGCTATTATTATAAACAGAACTACATATTATGATATAAACTTGTACTCATATTATGCTGATAATGTCATTTCTGATTAAAAATCTATAAAGACACAAATCCTTTATTTGATGAACCGATGTGATTTCACAGATTGCATTTATTCACATATAAACATTGAAGTGTCAGTATTTTAGGTTAACAGAAATTTCTTAGACTTGATAAAAAATATGTTAGGAACAGAAATGAAGATGAACAAATTTCCTATGTTTTTGGAACAGCATGAGCATGAGTAAATGATGACAATTTTCATTTTGGGGAGATCTGTCCCTTTAAATAAGAAAAATTTGACTTTTGTTTGAATGTTTCTTTGTTTCTTCTTAATTGTAGCTGAAGAATAAAGGAATGGTCAACTACTGCTTTGACTACAACCCACCTGATGATCATAATATGGCCGGTCACCGAGTCATTCTTTACCCTTGTCACGGCATGGGACAAAACCAGGTAACTTTCGTTTTCACAACTGTAACGACAGACAGCCACACTGCTCCAATTAGTGTTCACTGCTGCACAATACACAGGGATTGTAATGCGTCTTCAGGAATATACATCAAAGTGTGTCTCACAGCATCCTGATACGGTGCAGTAAACAGTGTGTTGTGCACTCCACAGCACGCTTGTTTTTAAAGCAACTCCAATCGTCAGGCACAGCGGCGTGACTTTATTCGTCTCCTCCCTCTCTGTGGGGAGACAGATGAGCCCTGGAGACTCATCAGTGCACAATATCAGCCATATGTACAGCACAAAAACACTCTTCTAATGGATTCTCTCTGTGAATACAAGAGAAATGCTCGTCTGTTTCTTTCTGGTTTGGTACATTTGGGTCAATCCTGTTTGAGACTTCATCAAATTTTCAGTAATTTTACAGACTGAAATGCTACCAACTGAAATCACAGAATTCATCAAATCCATTACTTATATGCTTACTGAAGGATGGTGTTTTGAGAGCCTAGATTTTACAAAAGACAGAATGTTAGTAAAAAAAAAAAAGGAAAAACAATGAATTCATTCGCAATTATAGATATAATGCGTATTAAATGTATTATGTCTTTTGAATGTAGTGAAATTATTTGTAGTTCACTTTTTTGCGATAAAAGAAACGAAATATCTCAAATTGTGTGAATTCATATTTTAGACATTTATATGAAGGGCAAGTAATTTAGCAGGCGAAATTCAATGATTGCAATAGGAATCTGTGTTTGGATTAGTTTTATTTTCCATTTATCACTACACTATTTGTTGATTTTGTGAGTGTGATTTGTTGTGATTTGTATTGTTTGTTTATATATCTTCTTTTCTCTTTTTGTGACAGTTCTTTGAGTACTCCACACTCCAAGAGATCCGTTATAACACGAGGGACCCTGCAGGCTGCGTCGTGGCTGATCCTGTCTCCACATTCCTTACCATGCATCTCTGCAGTAAACCCAGGGAAGCTGTGCCTGAAGACCAGAAGTTCCTATTCAGAGAGGTGAGATCACTGAACATGTCACTACAAACTAATTGTATGCAAATAGAATTCTATTAAAATTTATTGCATGCATTAATCCTAAATAATCACATATACACTACTATTCAAAAGTTTGGGGTTAATAAGACTTTTGTCGAAATAGTTTTATTCAGCAAGGACGCTTTAATGTGATCAAAAGTGAAACAGTAAAGTAACAGTAACTTATAATGTTACAAATGATTTCTATTTGAAATAAATGCAGTTCTTTTGAACTTCGTATTCATTAAAGAATCCAAAAATATGCATCACATTTTCCACAAAAATATTAAGCAGCATAACTGTTTTCAACATTGATAATAAAAAGAAGTGTTTCTTGAGCAGCACACCAACTGTTCTTGGAAGCAAACAACGGTCCAAGAAAATGTCACATTAAAGTGTTACTTGAGAAAGTCACACAGCATGGCAACAGGTTTCAGTGTGTCTTGCAGTGAAATTTCAGAAGCAAGCCTTAGTGTGAACTCTTTGCAAGCACAGCGAGCACCTGAAGAGCAGCGTGACGTCAGCGTGATTCTTTCTAGTCTGTGGGGTATCAGAGTAAGGAGGAGGTGCTGGGAGCAAATGAAACACTGAGGTTGACCGAGCTTCCTGTTCTAGTGTGCCAAAGGCCTTTACAGTATTTGAACAAACCCCTGACTGTAAGTAGTAGACTTGGATGTGTAACACTTCTCATAATCATTGCATTGGCAGGATGGCTCTCTCTACCATGTTCAGACACAGAAGTGTGTTGAGGCAGTAGCCCGGACTGACAATGGGAACCCTGGCCCCGCTCTCCGGCCCTGCTCCGACTCAGCCTCCCAGAAGTGGTTCTTTGAAGAGAGAACATAGCAAAGGTTCTCTCTACACCCTTCACCTGCACAACAGTTCAAAGGGCATTTCATATCGGCTGTTCTGACTTCACACCAGTTTACTGAGCATTCCACTTCCTCCACTTAGGATTGACAGTGCCTTTCTTTTACATGACATGCACAGTACATACTCTGTTTGTTAAACTGAAGAAAATATAGTATGTTTTAATGAATTGACATATTCGATTTGAACATTTTTGGATAGTGTATTAAAATTCATCACTTGTAATAAGAGTTGTTCAGTTTGTAATCCTTGTTTTATTGTATTGAGATTTTTTATTTTTGTATTTTTGTAATTCAAAATTTTCAACGAGTTTTGGATTTCTGAGTAAAATAAGGTATGTGTGCTGCAACATGCACTACTGTTCAAAAGTTTGGGTTCAGTAAGATTTATTTTTTTTTTTTTTAAGAAATTATTATTTTTATTAAGCAAGGATGCATTAAATTGTCCGTAAGTGATGGATAAGATATTTATAATGTTACAAAAGATTTCTATTTCAAATAGATGCTGTTCTTTTTAACTTTGATTTGTCAAAGAATCCTGAATTTTTTTTATTTGGTACAACTTTGAATTCTGAAAGAATCCTGAAAAAATGTGAAGGATCATGTGACACTGAAAACTGGAGAAATGGCTGCTGAATATTTCCATCATAGAAATAAATTACATTGTAAAATCTATTAAAATAGAAAACGGTTATTTTAAATTGTAATATTTCACAGTATTACTGTTTTTTTACTGTATTTTTATAGTGAGCATGAAAGACTTCTTTCAAAAACATCAAAAGTTCTTACCAGCTTCAAAAGTTTGAACAGTAGTGTATGCTGTATGATGAAATGTGAAAGTCTCGAAAGCACAGACCTTATTTTAATTATAAATCCAAAACTGCTATTCTTAAAGCCCACAGGAAGGTCCTAAGGAAACCCATGGTGAATTAGTCTTCTAGGTTGGCCTGCACATAGACATCATTACTGAAAAACCTCCATTTCTCAGAAAGATATAAGCACTGTATTTAAGCGCTCATCATAACCTCTGGGTCTCTCTGTCGCAATTGACAATCATTACCATTTTATAAGATGGTAATTTGAGTTATTTTAATCAGTCAGTGCTGCCAGCTCCATCTGCTGGTGTCTCATCATCCCCTGTTCTCCTGCAAATTAGCTTCTATTTATTCAAATTCTTTGACATATTTAACTTTTTTTTTTCTTGTGACTAGCATTCTTAAAAACTCCTGATGTAAGATCTCGCTTGCGATTCGTGCCTCCTTTCAGCCTGGTTGTGTGTGTATTGTTGGCTGAGTATTGAGATTAGACTCAGATAAGCAGCAGTGCTGGCAGTAGCCATTCTCTTTCCAACCACTAGATGGTGCCAAACTCTCTGTTTTATTCCATGTCCGCTTTGTCCTCCATGCTGTAACATCAGCTTGTATTTACATGCGTGTAATTCCATTAGCCCATGATGCAGTGATTGAGATGCTGGGTTATACTTTTATACACAATTACAGTTAAAAATGTACAGTGATTATTACTTGTATCTGAAACCATATGGCAGCCTACCTCTAGTCATTTACCTGCTGTTGAGAATAGATCGTCGGTCATTTGAAGGGGATGAAACGGAGCTGGATGTCACAGCAAATACTAGATTGTAGTGGCCAAATGACTGTGATTTTTGCTTTATATTTCCCTAAAGATGTAGAGAAACAGTGCTGGTTAGTTAGTTTAGGGCAGGCAGGGGTGTCATACTAAATGCAACTGATCCAGCTAATCAAGTTCTTCGGGCTTATTTTAAAACTACATGGTATGTGTGCCGGAGCAGGGCTGGAACTAAACTCAGCAGGGCTGTGGCTCTCCAGGAACTGAGTTTGACACCCCTGCTTTAGAGTATGTGGAGATAAACCTCTTTACATTTTGACCAACTGTAGGTATGTTTTCTAGGCTGAATGATCATTTATAATGAATTTATCTGATTAACTTAGCTTTCTCAGTTATTTATTACTTCAGTAATTACTGGTGTCCTTAAAATTGCTGGAATGTTGAAAATAAGAAGTAGATTTTTAGTTAAAAATGAACTCTGTCATTTACTCACCTTTATGTTGTGTCGAAACCGTACATAAAAATATAGTTCTATAGTTGTTATTGATTGAAAACCACAATTTACTTTCATTCTATGGAAAAAAAACAGCTATGATGTGCTTAAATATCTCTTTTTTGTGTTCCACAAAGAAAAGACTTAAAGTTGGGTAAATAAAGACAATTTCTTTTTATTTTTAAAGACATTTAAAATGGTTTCAGTGCCTTACACAGTGTTTAAAGAAGGACGTTTTTAAGTAAAATATAGGTGAGAGGGAACTTTTCTTGTTTGGTTTACAGAACACGTTTTTTGTTGTATTCTATAAGGTTATGGGCTAACTGAACATTGTCATGGGGAGAATTGATTTACTGATGTGATTCTGATGTGAGAGCATGTGACATGAGCTTCAGTACTGGACAGATGTTTTCACGGCCTCTATAGATAAGAAGATGATTGAAAGATTGATAATATTATGAGAATGATTATGTTTGCAATGGTAGGGCTTTCCCGTCTGTCAAAGCCTCAGAATTGATTATGGGTTCCTTAAAGAGGTAAAAAATATTATTCTGTAAGGATGATTTTAAGTACTGTTTACACTATGTCTGTATGGTCATTTTATCCTCAATACAATGGAAGTATAAAATGCAAAAAAATGATACATTCTATAGATAAATGTGGTTTAAAATTCATATCATGCATTTTAATCTTCAAACATGCCCATTTACTGATGCATAGGACCAACCCAGAAAAATGAATGGCCATAAAAGTTGTGTGGTTGGTTACAGCAGCAGTGAGTATGCACTTTTCTTGGAATAATGAATGATTTTTAATGTTATTTTATTTTGCATTTAATTTTGCTGATGGTAGAATGTTGAAACCATGTGTTTTGAAACGGTATCAATGCTGGAAGAAAATTCAGGTAACTTTATGCTGTTATGTAAGTGACCTTAACATCAGAAATGAAGGTATTCCTTTTTTTTCTTTTTTTTTTTTTTTAATTAATGCAATAATTATGGTTAATAATGTCTAATATCTAACTTAAAGGTGCACTTAGTATTTTTTATTTTTTTTACGCTACACCATTTTGTCATTCACAATCAGCAGCTATTCATAACAAAATTTTGTATTTAACCCAATTATTTAAGTATTTAACACAAGCCAGTCCACTCCATGTAAATTACAAAAATAATAATAAAGCTGCTTTTATTAGGCATCTGATATGATTGCAGCCTTCATCTCGTGTGAGGATACTTTATTTTATACATATTTAAATTTGTTTGTGCAAAACATTTTAATTAGGAAAAAATCTGAGTGCATTTTTTAATTGTAATGACTTTTTTTCTAGATCAAAAGAATGAAAGTCGCTTTAACTTAAAATTGATTTCATGTTTGACTTTTTACACATTAAAGCCATTAAATAACATCCTAATGTGTGCCTGTCTTTCTTCACCAACAACTGACAACCCTGGCAATCTTTTTTTCCCACCGTATTACATACTCTCGTCTCTCCAGCAAGCGGTCGTATTCTGACACTTCACTCAGGTTATTGTGGAAAATAATAAATCGCAAACTTTTCCCATTTGGTTCACCCTCTGAATGCGTATTTGTTCTTTCCATCCATGTTGGAGTCGCAGTCGCAGCGAGACGATGGAGGTGTCATTGGCAGCCGATTGTCTTGAAGATGTGCAGCAGAGTATGAGGAAGCGCTCATGCCAAGATGCTCCTCACTATGCGCTCTGCCCCGCAGTCATTCTCAATTACTCATTCATGATGTGCGTCTGTTTGATATTTCATACTGTTTGTGGGCTTCTTTTGTATGGTGTCATCTGCCTCGCTCTCCGGGTGCAGGATGGGATTAGTTTGGAACACTCTGGCTTTAGGAAAACAGCATCATGGAATGAAGCTTTGGAAGCCAGCAGATCACACCGGCTCTGCTTCCAGAGAGACGTTAGATGTGCCTTCTGCATGAATCACTGTGGAGAACCTTATTTTAGTCTCGCTGCATCCGCACAACTTCTTTCTCTTCAGCAGCGGCGTCAGTGCCGGTGCACTGTTGTCATCGGCAAATGGGATTACGACCACATCACTTTTTAGCTTTAGAAAAGGGCATTAAATATTGAAATGATCTCTGTGGTGAAAATGGCGCTCACCTCCTTGTGATGCATTTGGGATCTAAAGGCAGCTTGCTCGCCTACATTCCATGTGTTGCTTGACAAGGTCTCTCTGTATTCCGAGCTTCTCTTTTCAGAGATGAAAATAAGCTTGATCTGGCAAAGAGAGATGAGAAATATACTGACAGATGCATGCTATCGTTCTCAACACTGTCTGTTCAACTGGCTCATGTTGTCGAACAAATGACTGCACAGCCTTCTCTGTGAACGGCTGATTTCACCCCATTCTCATTACTCCAGGTGTTAGCGAGGTTAGGGTTGAGCATTCCAAATGATCCTGATGCATTTGCATTGTAAAGTCAAGTGTTTAGCATGTTCATAACATGTAAGCACTTTCAAGCGATGAAGCTAAACCTGGCAGCTGAACCTCTTTCACAATTTCTGATGTGACGTATCAACCATTCAGGGGTTAAAAGTGACTTAAACCCAGAGTTAAGTGTGTAGTGTGTAGTGTTTTTAATATAATAATCCTCAAGTGTGTGTTGTGTGTTTTTTTTGTTGTGTTTTTAATATAATAATCCTCTAAAAATTCAATTGCTTGCTTGTAAATCTTACATTGGTCCAGACTCTCAGTGTGTGTGTGTGTAAATATTAAAAAAGCATTTGGTAGACGCTTTTACAAACAGCTTACATCAGGCCAATAACAAACTAATGTGTTCCCAGGGAATCGAACCCCCACCGTGACTGGTAACGCAATGCCTATCAGCTTGAGCTGTGAATATGAATGTACAAGATGACCGACAGACAGAGTGCACCTTAAAGCAGTCACTGCACCAATTCTGACCACAGCCTGCTGTGCTGTAGCCAAGACAGTTGTTATATTTTAGGATGCATAATTCAGCAATCTCTGTCAAGCAAAAGGGATATTTTTGAATGCTGGTTCATTAAAAATCACTTTACAGAACTTGTAAACATCTGATGGTTAGAACCTTATTCTGGTTTCCTTGGTAACACTAAACAATCATTTAAAAAGTAACAGAAATGAATACTGTTGCTTTTGTCTAATGATATGAAAAATATGATGGAGATGTTGTGAAGACATTAAAGGTAAGAGTGTAGTTGTTTTCCAGCTATTATGTGTTTGGATCCAGGTTTGCTTTGTTGTGGCCTGCAGTAAGAGGTTATGCCTCCAAGCTTTTTGAAAATGACTTTGAGACTATTATGTATAATTTAACTCCCAATGGAGTTGCATTCTGTGCATTCATTCCCCATTTTCTTCTCTTTCTGACTCTCTTCTGCCACTTTATTAAATGGAGGACTTTTTCTTTTGATTTGTTCTACGCTGTATCCATTTTAAATCTTATTGTGCTTCTGCATTTCTTTCCAAATTGCCTTAGAATTAGAATAATTTACACCATTTGTATCTAAGCTGATGTTTTCTTATACTCCAGTTGCATTTGTTTCTTAAACACTTGCATAACTCTAACAATTACCTCAACGGCAACATGATTTCATTTGATTTATTTATGGCCAATTGCCTTTACCCGTCTCAGCTGTTTGTTTCTCCTCTCAAACTAGAGCTTGACATCTTTCTAGAGCAAGACAGTCATCTTTCATAGGATGCATGTGAAACGCAGCCACTGAAACGCTGCCGTTACAAACACTGATGCCAGACGATCTACAAGGGAAGGTAACTTTGAGGTGACAGAGAACGTTGCCCATTCTAGACACACAGACTCTTGGAGTGAATTGATTAGATTATTTGCTCTAAAGCCTTGGGTACATCTGTATGGAAGCTGCCTGCTGCTCTTTACAAAGTCACAGAAGCACAACTGAGAATCAAGCAGATTGAAGCAGTACTTTTTTTGTTTTGTCCTTTATTCATTGTTTGACAGTGAGGTGCTTTTTACAAAGTCACAGAAGCACAACTGAGAATCATTAAAGGGACCATATCAAGCATAACCATTTTACACCCTATTTTTGATACTTAGTATTAAATAAACTATATTTGTAAGATTTTAATTTAAAATTTCCCTTGAAAACATGAGAACTTACACTACAGTTCAAAAGTTTGGGCAGGTAGTTATATTTTAAATAAATGCTGTTCTTTTTCATTTTCATCAAAGAGTTTTGATTAGAGTATCGGGTGCTGAAAATTCAGCTTTGCCAAAACAGGAATAAATGACATTTTATGATATATTAACGTAGAAAGCTTTTTTTTTTTAACGCTATTTGAGCAGAAGAAACAACATTTATGAGACAGTTGTTGTTGATAGGTAGGTATTAGCTATCATACTTCATCCTTACTACCTCATCTTACATCAGCAAATCAGAAAGAGCTGTTTTTGCAGTTAACTGTTAGTAAATGCTCCTTTTAGACTGAGGAGGAAGTGTTCAGTTCTTGAAGTTAGTTTATTTCCAAAGTTGAGGAAAAATTCAATTTCTCAGTTTGATCCCTTTAAGCAGGAAAAAATACGTTTTTTTTAGGGTGAAGCTTTATGTGACTTCAAATCGATAGTTATGTTGTTGTTGGAGCCTTTCTTTATTTCATCAAATTTATTGATTTACAGTGCAACTCATATCCT
Source organism: Cyprinus carpio (assembly GCF_018340385.1). Classification (NCBI taxonomy): domain Eukaryota; kingdom Metazoa; phylum Chordata; class Actinopteri; order Cypriniformes; family Cyprinidae; genus Cyprinus; species Cyprinus carpio. The sequence continues at coordinate 19,189,703 of NC_056590.1, forward strand.
CTCATACCATTTCAACATGTAGAAAGAAAATTGTCTATGGCATGTAATCACAGTGACCGAGAAGCAATCAGTCTTGGGGAAAGCATATATCTTAGATGTATTTACAGACTCGTTAAAGGTCAAAGCGAATTAAACCCATTTTTCACAATTTTTTTTTCTTTCAAAAATGTTTGACCTTTTGCTTTAAATGCTGAGCTTTTTTTCTTTTGTCACAGGTTATTTGTCAATGTCTGTTAGCATTCAAGGACAACAATAAACCATAAAGTTTATTTGAAAAAGGTTGAGGTCAGAAGAGCCTTGCAAACCATGGAGAAACCTGGTGTTAAGCCCAGCTGCTGTAAGATCCTCCCAAAGCTATGCACTGTCAACCTCAGGTTCTGCACTGGGATCAACCACCTTTCCAGAGACCTTCAAAGTTTGGGACTAAACGCATGTTTCATCCAAACTGTAACAGCGACGAAAGAGTTTTGTGGGATTACAAGGTACAAGTGCTCAGGCTGTCTGTGCTTCTACAGTGAACTTGAGCAGCTGATGACACACATAGAGCAGGGCTGGAGAGAAGGCTACAGCTGTAGAGCATTCTACCGTAAGCTGAAGGACATGAAGGACTGCAGGGAGTTACTGACTGTACATGAAGAAGAAGCAGCTGCAGCTTCTGAAAGTGACCCTCAGCTCTGTGCCTCCTTGGCTCTGAGGCAGAGCAAGAGAGATGAGAAGCTGGACATGGTCCTCAAGTGGCTGCAGGAGTGCCTGTCAAGTTGCTGGCAATGATTTCATTAAAACATTTATGGCTGCATTTGTTGCGATTTTAGATTTTCAGAAGAAAATTTGCTGAGTGTCCTGCTTTTTTCAATACAATGACAGTGAATGGGGACAACGGCTGTGAAGCTCCATAAAGAACTCTAAAAGTATCATAGAATTGGTCCATATGACTTGTGCATTATATTCTAGATCTTCTAAAATCATTCAATAGCTTTATGGCAGGATGAGACTGGAATTTGTTATTAAGTGATAAACCTCTTCTCCTTAGCAATTAAAAACTTGTTTGTATTTTCTTAAATCCAAATATGGCTGATTAATATGTGATGTGCCAAGTTTGATGCACAGGTAAGTCATTGGACATTTGCATACACTACTGTTTAAAAATGTGCATTTTTTATGTTTTTGAAAGTCTCTTATTCATGCCAAGGCTGCATTTACTTATCAAGAATAAAGTAAAAACGGTAATAATGTGATTACAAAGCTGAATTTTCAGCAGCCATTATTCCAGTCTTCAGCGTCAGTCTTCATTCTAATATGCTTATTTGCTGCTCAAGAAACATTTATTATCAATTTTAAAACAGTTGTGATTTTGGAGGTCAGCAGCCCTAATCATTATTCACTCTCATTCTATGGAAAAGAGCTGTCAGGACATTCAGCAAACCATCTTTTGTATTTTACTGAAGAAAGTAAGTCACATAGGGTGAAGAAGGAGGGTGAGTAAACTGGACAGCATAATAATATGAATAAAGGACTCTTCAGAATAACCAGTTTAGACTTCTGAATGAAACCTTTCATCAAGCTGCAAGGTTGCATCAAAACCTGAAGATTTCCCCCACTATTTTATGGATTGTGATGCTGCATGAAAATGTAAAATTATTCAGAGACAATTACTTGCAGTGTAAACAATATTACAGTTTCCTATGAAGGATTAGTCTGAGAGGTGGAGAAAATGTGTCCATAATGACAGGGTGATGAGCACAGTCAGAACACATATCACACTTGCATAGCAGAGTATGGAATCTGCTCATCTTGTCATACCAAAACAAATATTTATGGCATTTCCTGTCAAGAATGTTTCATTCTGGGAGGGGAAAAAATCCAGTCGACACATTTGAAATATCTATCTATCTAACTGGTCTTTCTATCTACTTGTTGATCTGTATATTTGGTCCATCCATCCATCCATCCATCAAACATTATATGTAATCTTCTTATCCTTCCATCCATCCATCCATCCATCCAACCATCCATCCATCCATCCATCTATATATCCATCCATCCATCCATCCATCCATATATCATTCTATCTAATTTTATCCTTCATTCATTCATTCATTTTTTTTTTTTTTCATTGAATTAATTATTGTATTTGTATGTGTTTTGTAAGGGAGACAGTTGCTTGCAGCAAGCAAGACATGGGAGATAAAAGATATTTGTGACGTGTCAGGCGAAGAAAGAGGAGTGTCCTCTGACAGTTTTTATTTAGTGGTGGGAGACTGGAGTGCACGTGCTTTGAAAGCTGTTTTACAAAGAATTCATGTGTCACTCATAGCTCACACATGACAGCCACCTAAAAGATTTGAAGAGATCTACTGCTGACAGGCATGGTGGCATCACTGTAAAGCCCTCATCTATTTTTCCGTCTGGAGTACAATCTCTTTGTTGTCGGATAGCATAGATTACATATTCTCTCTTTTGAGAATGTCAAGGATTCCTCAAATTCCAGGAGAGGTACTGTGGAGGCATTTGCATGTGCGCTAAACCCAGTGTTTAGGTATCGCTGCTACAGGGCGTCCTGTCTTTCTTTGACAGGACGGCTGGTGTTTCCTGCCACAATAGATTGGTCGGCTGTCTCTGCAGTAGGTGAGTGGGCTGTGAAGAGATTGCGTGCAGGGGTGTCGGTGTCTTGCCAAGACACCGACCTTTTCAAAGAGGCAATCGATGAGGCCCAGCACCAGGGCTCCGGAACATTCAAGCCTGTCAGGTGGGTGGGAGGAAGTTCATACAGACAGCAGTGGCGTGCTAATTGCTCAGGGTTGCTGGCGCCCCCACTGTTTTGGTGCAGGTGGTGAGGGTCTGTGTCCCTGTGGTGTCTACACCAGCCTTAAAGGCCTTTCCACACTGAGCGTGAAAAAGCGAAACGAATTTTGGACGTGATGACGCACTGGAATAAAACAATACATTTCTATGGATGCTTCCACATAGTCCGCGAACATTCGTGCACAGAAAATGCTAATGTTTTTTTTTTCACACCAGTCCAACGAATATTTTAAGTTTCGCAAAGCGAAAACACGGGCCGTCGAATAAGATTTGAGCTAGGATCACATGACCGGAGCAGCTGCTGTTGCACAAAAGGCTGAGAATGGTGGCGCTGTTTCAAAAACCAGTGAAAACAAACACAGAAGAGTGTGCCGGATAAGAGAGAGTGGATGCGGAGGTCTTGTTATTGTTGGTATTTAAGAACAGATTTATTCTCACATGTTCTTTATACAGAATAACATTTCTATTAATTCTCCACTGAATTATGTGATCTGTAAAGCATCATCCGTTTTCTTCCACATGTGCGAGTGTTATAAGTCAGAGCGCGTTCACTCTTTTTCTACACATGAAATATGAAATCAAATAGATATAATTATGATGATACATTTTCTGTATGTGTTTTGTATGCAGCTCAGTATTTTTATAGCAATAAAGTATGTTTTTGACAAATATTAACAGTGTAGCGTTATTACAAACAGTGCATGTGTCTTTTTATTATAGAATCAAAATCAACTATAAATCACTATTGGAAGTTATTATAAGCACTCGATGATGGTTAAAGTGGGTAAGCAAATACATTTTCAAGTGTAGCTTGATGCTAATTGTACTTCTAATGATATTTTAGGATGTAGCCTATTCTTGTAAGCATTATACATAGTTTGTGTTTCTGGTGTAGAGCCAAACTTTATTTATCTTAATTTAGATGTTAAATCCATTTATGAGATACATATCTGAGGAAAAATGCATTGTTGGTCGGCGCCACCTTGCGTGCAGGTGTGAATTAGCAGAAGGTGAACAATCATTTCATTCTCGATGTGAAAGCACTGTTCGTCGGCAATTCGCATCGCCCTCAGTGTGGAAAGGCCTTTAGGGGGGCAACAATTTCACACTGAAGTCTTCCTAAAGCACGTCTATCTCCATATGAGACTACACCTACAACCAACACTCTGTTAGCAATGTAGCCATGTGGCACCACAGGATCAGAATCTTAAACTGTAGATTGAAAAAGACTTCTATAAAAAATGTGTGTGGAAAACTCACTGTTGCTGTTCTGGAGTGTTGAGGGTGGCTGCTAGGTGGTTGCTAATCGGATGTTTACTAGTTCAAGTCCAAAAAAGCCACATCCTTAAGGCTCTAGCTGCATCCAAAATCACATACTGTCTTGTAGGTACTACATTTGAATTGAAACTTACTTCAGGACTGTTAAAAAAGTATGATCTATGAAGTATGGAGAATGAAGTATGAATATGGAATTAACATCCACCACTTTGTCACTGAATCTTGCTGGAAGTAGTGGGTCATCATTTTGGACATACTTGTCTCACACTCTGTTTGTCACTTATTATATAGAAAGGAAGTAAACATATTTGGACACATGAGGGCTTTTCGCACTGCTTTTGTTCCAGAACTAAAAGTACAGTACTGGGACGATTTCGCATTTCCCAGTACCATTCAAAGGGTTGCATTCACACCGAGTGAACTAGTGTGTACTAGGACGTGACCTAAGCCGGTCGACAGCGTTATCATTTGTGCAAGGTGTTCAACAACGAAAACAAAGAAGAACAACGTTAACAAAAGGAGGATAGAGGACACTGTGATCGGAGCTGTATTTTTGTTGTGTCTCATGGGTTTCACAATAATGGACATGGAATGTCAACGTATACATAATGCAATTGAAAGAATGGAAAGGAGGACTAAGAATCTAGTATGACAACTGGCAGTGCTACATTTGCTACAAGTGCCTGAACTTCAGCTTCTGTCCATCTATCGCTGTTCTCCATACTTGCAAAATAAGTTGACACAATGTTTACAGTATGTTACACGGCATTTTAAATCATGGCGGGTGAGGGCGTTTTCGAATGTGTTTGGCCAATCAATGTCTACTTACGTCACGGTAGTACCAGTTGTGCTGGTTAGACCCTGCTCCGGAGTAGTAGCTAATTTGGTTCTCGAAAAAGGCAGTCTGGTACTAAAATTGCACATGTTCAGGTACTATGAAAAGGTTCCTGCGGTGCGAAAGGCCCTATGGTCTATGATATCCTGGTCTGTAGATATGCCATGGTTCTCTCCTTCAGTGAAAGGCCTGTTCACACCAAGACAAATATTCAGTGCAATATATATTTATAGTTAATGTGTCTGTTCAGATCAACCCAAACATTTGCATTCCATCAATGCAATATTTCTTTTTTTTGTTTTACGGGAAGTGTTTTAATCTTTTTTCCCACCGCACTACTAAGACAACTGGCCAACCAATAAGTTTATGCTGTTACTTACATAAAACTACGACTTGGTAGCTCTTACAGAGTATTTTGCTACACAAATTATTTACACTACACAAAAGTTTTCAGACAAATCAAACTTTCAGTTGAAAATCTTACAGAAACATTTGTGGTGGTCTCAACAGACTCTAAGTCTGTAGAGTTTAATCATCTAATTTATCATCTGCCAAGCAAAAAGCATACTGTAAGTCTGGTTACATTTTTCCTCAACAGTCCTCATTATATGAGCTATTATTTATGTCCTTAGCACAATGTAATATTTGTGATATTGTAATTGTAATTAATTTAATTAATACTTAGTGTTAAGGGCTTTTCCCTACTTCTAAGAATGAAAATAGTGAAGTTAAGCAAGCACCACTAACTAGATTAACTACAGCTGTACTGTAGTTATTATTTATGACATCCTTTCATTCCTTCCAGGAAAATTTATAGATTTTCCTTTGCAAAAATAAATAAATATAATAATTCTGTGAAAATATTGTAAAAAAAAGTTTCAACTTTTCAACGGATCAAACACTGTACTGTTTCTCTTGTGCCCAGGTCCTCTTTGGTATGCAAATTAATCTTCTGTGGCTTTCTTCATTCAAGCCCTAAGTGGTAATGTGGGGTCTCCATTTGAGGGAGTCTCTGGAATCAATGTCCGTAATATACTTCCAATGAGAATCTATCGAAAATGTGTTATATTATATATGCATTCTAAGCTATACTGCTAGTTCCCTTGGGCCAAAACATACTTTATTAATTTTTTTTAATATGCTTTCTATATCCTTGCTTTGAAATCGCTACATAATTTATCCTTTCTCAATAACTCAGACTACCAACCTCCACATACTTCTGTTAATGTTTCTGTTTCATGCGAATACTATACTCCATCTGTCAAGTTTGTCCATATCACCACAGGCTTCTGAGCTTGTGCATTTCTGAATCTGTATTACTGTATCCGTGATGAGGTGAGAAGGATAGTGGCAGGTTGCCTGGCAGTTGGTCTCCTTCTCCTAATGAGAGAAGTCTGCATCGTTATTGATTGACCTGTTCACTGGATGCATGTCTCAGACGCTTAATGGGATGATGGGGTGGCGTGCAGAGAGAAGGAAGAATCCGCCAGCAGCAGGAAAATACTGAATTGTGTGTGGGCAACAAGTGTGTAAAATTATGTGGATGGGTCAGTGTTTTTAAGAGGTTTTCTCTACAGATCTTGTTTTAAGGTAAAATATTATTACAGGTCAATTAATAGTGTACTTTTACCAAAAAATCCAGAAAAAAAACAGTATATAAAGGTTAGAAATTGATTTGCATTTCAGTGAGTGAAATAAGTATTTGATCCCGAAGCAAAACATGACTTAGTACTTGGTGCAGAACCCCTTGTTGGCAAGCACAGAGGTAAGACATTTTTTTGTAGTTGGTCACAAGGTTTGCACACATTTCAGGAGGGATTTTGATACACTCCTCATTACAGATCCTTTCTAAATCCTTAAGGTTTCTTGGCTGTTGTTTGGCAGCTCGATGTTTCAGCTCCCTCCACAGATTTTCTTTAGGACTGAGGTCTGGAGACTGGCTAGGCCACTCCATGACCTTAATGTGCTTCTTCTTGAGGAATTCTTCTTCTGGCTATTCATTGCTGATTTTGAATGCGATTTTGTGTAGCTTGTCAGTGAACTACGGCTCTGTGTTGTAAATGCCACTCCCGGAGCGGCATTTACATTTACTGGGAGCGGAGTGATTATTAAATGCTCAGAGCGTGGAGGGGAAATTGTTGCCACTCCACTCCGTTCACATACTCTGATCTGAACGCACATGCTGGAGATTAACTACTAATCACAGGAACAGATTTACTGACGAGATGCGCATGAAAATCACATTCGATTTTTTGCCCAGCCCTAATATATATATATATATATATATATCACTTTGTCCATCTGATTACTCCATCTATAATGCATGCCATTAGGGGTATTCCAGTATTTCTATTAATGTACAACAGAAAAGGAGATCTTAATGCACTTTCTGTCTGCGTTTGCTCCACTCACCTCAGAGAGCAAAGACATCAGCACCCCATCACCAATCCATACTGCTAAGTGTTTCAAATTGTCATTAGCCTTGTCTGTCTATGAAATTTCATTCCAGCCATTTTAACCAGACGCCCTTTCTGGAATAAACATTCCGTCTCCTTGGATTCAATCTCATTCCATAATTAATGGTTCTGGTCCTGAAGTGTAAAGGGAAGGACATCCATGGTGCATGTCTGGAAGCCTTCATTAGTGTGTGGGGAATGTCTGTTCCTTGGAGAGAGAAACTTAAACTGTGTTCACATGCAACACATTTGCATTTGCATTGTATTGCGTTCCCCCCCAAAACTTTGCATTCTTTTGCAAAAGTACTCCCTTCCCCCAATAAATTTTGCGCTGTCCTGCAGAACGTTTGTGTTCTCTAAAAAAAAAGGTACTGCGTTCCCCTGAGAAAATTTTGTGAGCTTTTTTGTTGAGCTGTTTCAAACAATTAGTGATTTGGCAGAGGCCTACTAGTTATTTACCTGCCTTCCTGTGCTGCAACTCCCCCTTGTGTTTCAGCCTTTGTTCATTCCACCTGTGGCTTCAATATCTCCTTTTATGGAGAGATGGCAGACACAAATCTGCTCAAATTGAGAGCTGTAAGTACTGAAACAGTACACTTACAAGTATACTACTAGAACACAGATATTTGTTTACTTGCTACATAAAGTATACTTAAAAATATACTTGAACTTTACTTAAGTATACTTAATAAAATAAACTTGAAGTATACTACTTTTTGTAAGGGAAGTCACAAAGAAAGCAATGCATAGAACAGTATTCCACAATATAATAATTTCATGCTCTTACAATATGAATCTGGTGTGTAAGCTGGTGTGGCTGTGGTCCTGATGGGATATCAGCTCCTTTGTTTCAAGCCATCGTAGTTTTTTTTCTCAACCCCAGCCTGACTTATTCTGAATACAAAGAGAAAACAGCAGATCTGAAGACAGAGCCCATGATTTGCAGTGGGCTTTTGGAGTTTGTAGTTGGAGCAGGAAGATTTAAGGAGGATGACTTGAATGCCTGGAGGGCTGACAGAGAGATATGTGTCAAGCAACGATTGGTACCGCCCCCCGCCCTTAAGGCAATCTGTGATGTCCACGGTAGTGGTAGACTTCCCAATGGGGTTACTCTTACAGGTCTGTCCCTTCGAGACCCTGGTCCCACATTTCGCTATTGTCTAGAACCAACAGCCATCGTGAGTGACTGAAGACCACACGACTCACTCCGACATGCCATGTGAAGCTTTTGAGGCTTGTGACATTTGTGGGGTATTTCAGGAGCCTTCAAGCCAGTCACATCATAGCTGGATCTGAATCCTAACCCCAACCAACAGCTGGATTTCAGTGAATTTCTTTTCACCGTCTTAGCCCTGAATTTCTTTCACCGGTTCTTTTTACTGGTTCATTATTTGCTTATCAATTCGAAGCCATACAAAATTTTTGTGTTTTAGTTGTTTAAAATTTTAATTGAATTTATTTCACTGGTTTTTTTTACTGGGACAACGTTAAAGCTCCCAACAGTAACCTAAATAAATAAATAAATAAATATATATATAATTGAAAATGTGTAATAAAGTGGCCGGTGAGTGTGTATATATATATATATATATATATATATATATATCAGCACTTCTATATATATATATATATATATATATATTATATATATATATATATATACACTCACCGGCCACTTTATTACACCTATTCAATTGCTTGGTAAAACAAATTGCTAATCAGCCAATCACATGGTAGCAACTCAATGCATTTAGGCATCTAGACATGGTGAAGACGACTTGCTGAAGTTCAATCCCAGCATCAGAATGGGGAAGAAAGTGATTTAAGTGACTTTGAACGTGGAATGGTTGTTGGTGACAGACGGGCTGATCTGAGTATCTCAAAAACTGCTGATTTGCTGGGATTTTCAAGCACAACCATCTCTAGGGTTTATAGAGAATGGTCCAAAAAGAGAAAATATCCAGTGAGCGGCAGTTGTGTGGACGACAATGCCTTGTTGATGTCAGAGGTCAGAGGAGAATGGGCAGACTGGATAGAGATGATAGGAAGGCAACAGTAACTCAAATAACCACTCGTTACAACCAAGGTATGCAGAATATCATCTCTGAACACACAACACGTCAGACCCTGAAGCAGATGGGCTACAGCAGCAGAAGACCACACTGGGTGCCGCTCCTGTCAGCTAAGAACAGGAAACGGAGGCTACAATTCGCACAGGCTCACCAAAATTGGACAATACAAGATTGGAAAAACGTTTTTCTGGTCTGATGAGTCTTGATTTCTGCTGCGACATTCAGATGGTAGGGTCAGAATTTGGCGTGAAGAACATGAAAGCATGGATCCATCCTGCCTTGTCTCAATGATTTAGGCTGCTGCTGGTGGTGTAATGGTGTGGGGGATATTTTCTTGGCACACTTTGGGCCCCTCAGGACCAATTGAGCATTGTTTAAACACCACAACCTACCTGAGTATTGTCGCCGACCATGTCCATCCCTTTATGACAACAGTGTACCCATCTTCTGATGGCTACTTCCAGCAGGATAATGCACCATGTCACAAAGCTCAAATCATCTCAGACTGGTTTCTTGAACATGACAATGAGTTCACTTATGGCTACTTCCCTCCAGAGTCACCAGATCTCAATCCAATAGAGCAGCTTTGGGATGTGGTGGAACACGAGATTCGCATCATAGATGTGCAGCCGACAAATCTGCAGGAACTGCGTGATGCTATCCTGTCAATATGAACCAAAATCTCTAAGGAATGTTTCCAACACCTTGCTGAATCTATGTAATGAAGAATTAAGCAAGGTGTACCTAATAAAGTGCCTGTGAGTGTGTGTGTAAAAACAAAACAACAGCATATTTAAGCAACTTTACAACACAATTGTGCTGGTCCCCATAGAGTGCTGAAAACAAGCATTTTATCACTTTTGGTTTGATTGTTCTGAAGTCAGTGGGTTTTAAAATGGGGTTTTGGTCAAATGCCTGAAATAAGGTGTGTGGCTCAAAATATTTTTACACTTTATTCTACAACATAAAATACATCAGTAATACCACTTGTGATTTTTTTAAAAGCTTCTACTTCTTAAAAAGGCGGTTGCTAACAAGTGGCTAAATGGCAATACAGAGGTTAGGATAATGCACCATGTCACAAAGGTGGAACAAGTAAACTCATCTACTCAATAATCTGCTTTTACAGCCTCATTGTGTTTAAAATCATGCTCTTGCAAACTATTTTTACTCAAACTAATAGGGAAAATAGACGGAAAGAGTTGTTGGAACTCAATTACATTTAGGCATCAAAATTTATAAAATTTGTGTTCATTTGTGAAGATTATTATGATAAACAAAACATGTAAGACTCATAAACTTTTGTTGGTCAAAGAGCTTATTTTCTGCAACAATCCAAAAGCCAATGGAAAAATTCTATTGGGTTTTTGCAGAGAGAACCAGGGTGATGTGGCCCTGTCCCAAATGGAACACTTCATGCGCACTTTCGGCCTTGTGAACTTATAATGGCTGTCGCGTGTGCGTGTTCGTGTTCGTTAAGTCCACGAGACCGTAGTGTGTCCCATTTGTCATTTTAGGTTTCAAAAGGGTGCTTGCGAGCGTCCCCTTTATGGCCGTTATGCGTCCTCGATCCGCACTTCTGCCGCAGCATAAATGGCTGCCCACTGCTCCGTGTGTGTGTTCACGGTGTATGTGTGTGTTCACTGCTGTGTGTGTGCACTTTGGATGGGTTAAATGCAGAGCACGTATTCTGAGTATGGGTCACCATACTTGGCTGTATGTCACGTCACTTTCACTTTATTTACTTAATTCAATGTTTTTATTGTTTAATTTCATTATTATTATTTTTATTAAAAATGTTATACCTCTGGTCAGAGTGAGACAATATATCTATAAACAGCTTCTATCTATAAACAGCAGAAATGGTAGTGTTGACAAAAAAACGAGTGTTCTCTTCTATCTTAGGTAGTACGAAACAGGGCAAGCCTTCACCACATTCACTAATGAACAGAGCATCTGTTTGCTCAAACACATACAGGTCGAAGGCTCAGTATGCTGAAACAGCACTGAGACGCATTTACAACCTCCTCTAGCTCCCCCTGTGCTTGAGTTTCTTGGAAAATGAGTTGTCTGCAAATTCATCAGCCTCAACCTGAAGTCTCAAGTTTGGACAGAATATTGCTCACATTAAGGACAGCCAAGCATCTGTCTGAGCACAGTGGAAGAGTGGGAAGTCTCTTACTGATGTTGAACCTTGCAGGTGATGGATGTGACAGTGAGTTGGACTCTACTGGAACTCTCCACAGACACTTAACCATATTGATCACGTTGTTTGTTGGGGGTTGTTGCTGTACAGTCAGTGGGGAAGCAGGCCTCAGGAGGTAGTCAATCTCCATCCGACAAGACGAAGGTGGGGCCAGAAATTTGAGAGCTTTTATTTTGCTTGACAGAAATGGCCAAAGAGGATGATATAGAGACAGTACTGGCACTCACATCGCCATGTTTTAAAATATGATTAACAACTGTGTTGTAAATTGTGATTATCCATCAGCATAATATCAGCATATTAACATGATTTATTAAGGATCAAACAACACTGAAGACTGGAATGGCTGCTGAAAACGACAACTAGAACTGTAATACTAGCTGTTAAACATATTTTTGACCAAAACAAATATTTAATGTATTTAGACATTTGTTACAGGATGTGAAAAACTACATGAAAGTTTAACTTGGTGAAAAACTTGAAAAAGTTAATCATATACAGTGCTGTTCTCCATGTTTGTGAGATCAGTGAAAAATCTTTCAGCAGTGAAACTTGGATTATTAAAATGCTAGGAAATTGTTGCCCTAAAATTGTGGCTATAAATGAAGAGTGGCCTAAAAGAATTCTTCTAAATCTCAATGCTGACATGTAGGCCACTCTCTTGTCTTTCCAACAATTTAATCCTTAATCTGTATATAATCTAAAGAAGATCAGGAAGTGTCATTATTATAGAGTTAGGCCATCACAGTTTAGACACATGCCTGTTGATACAAAGAGATTCACAGAGAAGTCCGTGCACCATCCCACCTGACATTTTTACATTTGTAAATTCCAAACTGTTTGCCTTGGACAACTAGAGTAAAAGACTGTGTTGTGGATGTGCACTGGATCTCTAATATACATAGTAGACCCAAAATCTATTCAGTTTACCTCTGCGTGGAGCATGCATTTTACACAGCCTGCTGTAAACGGGATGAGAATCAATCACACAGAATCTAGTTGGTATGCATGGGATTCACAAAACTGAGACTTCTGACTCACAAAACAGAAACAATTCTTCAACAGCCCTGAAACCTTCCCAACTACATGTGCATGCCAGACACAAATAAGAACAATTGCACCTTTTTGCCCATGCAATACATCACAGTACATGGCTCCTTTTTCAGTAGAGCACTCTAAGGCTCAAGAAGCTTTTTATACTGTGATTAGACTTGTGCTGGTATTCTTCAAGGTCAACATCGTTCATATTCTGCTCTCTAATAAAGTGTTCCTAAAAGTGTGTTATTTGTTCTTCTGAATATACCTTCTCTTTTGGGCACATGTCTGTTCTGGAAGTACAAAAGCTGTAGTCTCAGAGCTCAAAAAGCTTTGAAAGCTCTGAGACCAGAAAAGTTAATCACTGCAATTTCATTTTCAATTTTGGTGAGAGACTTGAGGGACCTTCCCCAGAGACAGAAGCTGTCTTACCAGTGGAATCACAGAGAAAAGGTATAAGGCCTTCAGAATGACTTTTTATAGAGTATTCAGCTCATAGAGTATTCACCAGAGCACGACCACTGAAATTTGAGCCTGTGTTCAGCTGCACTGATTTAGCCAGTTCTCCTCTTAGAAAGGAACATTTCTATTTTTCACCCAGAATGACAATGCTCTGGTGACACTTCAAAAAGAACTACAGTGCTATAAAGGGGTATACTGCGGATATGATTTTGTACACAAACTTCAAGAAGTCATTGTTAACAGGAATATATAGGTTTGGGGTTGTTAAGATTTTTTAAGAGCGGTTGCCTCTTCTGCCACTGCTGATTTTTTTAACTAAAAAATACAGTAAAATAGTAATATTGTAAGATATTATTACAATAGCTGTTTGTATTTGAATATATTGTAAAATATAAATTATTCCTGTGATGCAAAGCTGAATTGTCAGCAGCCATTACTCCAGTCTTCAGTGTCACATGATCCTTTAGAAATCATTATAATATGCTGATTTGCTGCTCAATACTGTATCAATACTGTAAACAGCTGTGCTGTTTTATATTTTGTGGAAAAATATAAAAATAGTAAATATATGTAATATAAAATCTTTTGCAGGATTACGCAATGTGTGGAAAGTTCAAAAGAACAGAATTTATTTGAAATATAAATCTTTTGTAGCATATACCGTCACTTCTGATGAATTTAATGCATTGTTGCTGAATAAAAGTATTAATTAAAAAAAAAAGAAAAAAACACTGACCCCAAATTTTTGAATAGTGTAAATACTTCCTCTGTAAATAATAATATACTATTTATATTATATAATTTCTATAAGAAACCTTACATTTTCATGATTTTGTAGAAGTGCCATGAATCACATGTTTTAATGAATATTTGTTGAAATGATTATCACTTATATTTGATAACATTTTATGATACCATTTCCTTAATAAATGGCTAGATCTTGGCATGGCTACTTCATAAGGCTTAATTTTTCATTCATGCTGTTTTGAATATATGACATTCAAAATTCAGGATGCATCCAGCAGGAATGCATTGGCAGTGCTGCACTGAAGAATGTCCTCGGGCTGTCCCATTAATCTCTATTAAGTGTAGACATGTCAGACAGGACTGTGAGTGTGTGTGGCAAGTCGGCAGATAGCTGTGTGTTCACCTGCATCAAGTGTGGACTTCACAGGATAGTGTGTCAGTTGATATACTGTAGTAAAGAAATAATTGTGTATCTACACAATAAATACTGTCTTTTAGACTATTGTCTAACAATATACATTCATTCTGTCTCACAACATATATTTGACAATATACTGTAATTACATATAAAAGTTTGAGGTCAGTAACATTTTTTTTTTTTTTTAAAGAAATTCATACTTTTTTCCAGTAAGGATGCATTAAACTAATTTCTATTTCAAATACTGTAAATGCTGTTCTTTTGACAACTGTTTTCAACATTGATAATAATAATAAAAATTATTGAGCAGCAAATCAGCATATTAGAAGGATCATGTGACATTGAAGACTGGAGTAATGATGCTGAAAATTCTGGGAATTGCTGGAAAAAAAATATTTAAAAATGTATTTAAATAGAAAATAAATATTTGCAGTTGCAATAACATTTTACAATATTACTTTTTTACTGTATTTTTATCAGGGCTGTCAAAGTTAATGTGTTAACACATGCGATTAATTTTACAATCCTTAAAATAATAAAATAATTTAACTCAATTAAAGCAAAATGATTGAAGCAAAATTTCTCTTCTAATACTTTAACCAATTTTGCTTCTCTGTTTGCGATCAGGTCATTGATTGAAGCAAAATTTTTATTTTATTAATTTAACCAATTTTTTTTATTTGTTTTAATCCAATGATCCGGTAAGCGATTGAATTATAAGTATATGTCAGTAGTAGTATTAATGTAAAGAGGCTGATTACATCAGAGATTGCAGAGAGAACAGAGACTTGAGTTGCGTTTTCAGTGAATTATTCATTCCAGTGTATTTCGCTTTAAAACACGAGCTCTGTCGTATTCTGTGAAGAGCGTGAGCCGTCACATGTTGCGCTGTGTGAAGTACAGACTGAACGGTTTGTCAACACATCCCACCACTGTATGGCCAGAAGAGACCCAAACTATGTTTTCTCAACTGGATAACCAGTCTCACTAGTAAAGTTTTGATGGATGAAGACTGCAATCAAGGTAAAGATGACTGCTGTGGTGTACAGGAGTCGTACAGTAAGCACGTGTGAGTCTGTTATATTAATGCGTGCATGAGTGCTCTTGGAACACTGATCGCATTGTATTTATACACAGCACAGACATTTCCGTACATTCACATAGTTTCCACACACATTCACGATAATGTTTTGATTTGTCATGTGTATGTTGCTGTGTTTAGTCATTCTGAATGGATTCTGTGTACTGTAGTGAATATATGGAGTCAGCAGGTGGTTGGTTGAGGAGTTTTTGACATCTCCATGTGGTCCCGTTCGGTATCGCAACTTGACTTCTCTAAAATGTAAAAAAGCTCTTTGCTGTTTTTTACTTTCATATGTGCTCATATGGGCTCCTTATATCATTTGGTTCTTTGGTGTCCTTTTGGAGTTTCTAAATGTGTGCTTTTTTGGAAAGACATCTAAATTTATCTTGAAAAAAGCTTACAGAAAATACAGGTTTTTGAGAATCACCCTTCAATCTTTTGGTTTACTTTGCTGGATATAGCAAATGATGACAAAATAAATATTTGAAACAAGATAAATGGTCTATGCTTAATTTCATGAAGTGTGTGATTAATCGCGATTATTTATTTAATAAAAAATTTTAATCTATTGACAGCCCTAATTTATAATATATTTGATTGTATTTTATTTGTATTTTGCAATCTTATTGTCCTTATTATAACTTAAATAACTTTATTTTGGAGATTAATTATTATACTGCATTCTTAATTA
Source organism: Cyprinus carpio (assembly GCF_018340385.1). Taxonomy (NCBI): domain Eukaryota; kingdom Metazoa; phylum Chordata; class Actinopteri; order Cypriniformes; family Cyprinidae; genus Cyprinus; species Cyprinus carpio. The sequence continues at coordinate 19,205,789 of NC_056590.1, forward strand.
TTTGTAAAATGCAAGGATGTGTATGTGAATGTCCTGAGAAGTTATTTATCAGCTCACAGCTAATGAATAAAAAGAAAAATTGTAAATTAATCAAATTAAATGATAAATTTTTTGATTTTATACAATGCTAAATTTTAAAATTGTTTGGCTTGATCTTCCCACTTTCTGTTTTGAGTTTCCCTGTATTTTAATCCACCACATTTATGCATGATTCTTACAGTATACTCTAGCAGAATGGAGGGAGGTGTCTTGCATAAAGCAAACAGATGGGACAACAACTTGACCTATTTCTTCATCTGGAAATCACACAACAGAAAGCAATATACAGACAGTGGTGAAAGACGTCAGCAAGGCTATGTATAGAGTCTCCGTATAGCGATCGAATCTGTAACATAAGAGCCCTCAGTTTACCAATACATTGACTGTGCATTCCTCTGAGGGACTGTTTTTATGATTTACTGTATTACGGCTGTATGGTATACTCTTATTTATAGTGCTCTTATCATTGGTATCATACTTGGTTAATGTTGTCAGGCCCCTACCAAGATGCAGTGAATCTGTCTATCCATCCATCCTATAATCAGCTTTTTTTGCAGTTCACTTAAATAGTCCTGCTATTTAAATATTCCTTGTAGTCTCTCACTTGTATTCATGGAAAACTGCATGTATAATAATTAACAAAAAAATAGAAAATGATTTTTAAATTAGTATTAAGTACAGCATGTCATACTGCAGGGCACATCTGAATATGTGAACCTTTTTAATAAATAAAAAACATACTTAGATACTGTTGAAAATGATAATATTAATATATGTTAATACAAGCACCTTGGACACAAACGTTGTCTAGTCTTCAGTCAGAGGTGACTTCCGGTGAGAAGCATATCATTACTGCTAATCTGTAGAGACATTGGTTGGCTGTTATTGTTTTCATAGCAAAACAAATCTAGTTAAATTCTAAATTTCTGAAATGATGCGTAATAAAAGAAAACTTTATTCACATACATGGCTATTAATTATAGCTAGATGGCAGTGTTTATTTTGCTGTTATCTTGTGTCTAAGCCCAAAAATAAAAAATGTGCAAGTTGATTTGCTCTTGATTGTAGAAAGTCAAGTCCTTACTCACAATTGAATCGTTCAACAAAACTAACTAGCTTTTATGACACTTGACGCCATTCTGTTTATGTTTACGTTCTGAATACATATTTTAAAACGCACTCTTTTGGGCACAGGTGGGCAATTTACTTCACGTATTTCCTCAGAGAAGACTGTGTAGGATACTGAACGCGTTACGAGTGAACAGCTCCTTTATCGGTCGGTTGTTTTTTTGAGAGAACCTCGGACGCAGTGAAGAATGTTTTCTGCCCGTGTCGCGCGCGCTCACACACACGCGCACGCATACATGCACAGCGCGGCCAGCGCGCGAAAGAAGTGAAGCGCATCCGCCGAGGCTGCAGCATCGGAGTCACACGGATATCCTCACTCGGATTGCTTTTACATACCAGGGCTCGCCCTCCACCGCCTCACCTATGCGCTTTTCACATAGGGATGCAACTCCTCACCTGCTCGGAATATATTCGGCTGTTACATTTACATTCGCAATAGCGGTTGTCTCAAATCAGAGAGAGCGCACCTCTGCGTAACGCACAGTCGGTGGATTGTGATGTGCGCATTTGGTGGTGTATTGGAGGTTAAAGGAAGGATTGGATCGAGCAGGATTTGATATGGACCAGTGAAAAGGGAAGCAGCTTAGTTTATAACCCCTGCGATTGGACACCTGGTTTTACGCATCATTTCTACTCTCGAGATCTAGTGCACGAGAGCCTGTAGTATTGCATGTCATGTCTTTTCTCTTTGACTGACCGCGGCATCCAAGAGGAACCTAAAGATTGCGATGCCAGGACAGTGAGAAGGTGGATCTCAGTTGTTCGGTAGCATGGCTCCGTCCCGGAGGGACTGCAGATGTGACATGATCTTTCTGTTGGGATACCTACTCCTGTCCGTCTTGGGATTTCAACCTGCATTGGCGAAGGTCTGCAACGATTACACAAGGCACGGCCTGGACAACAACTGGTACACGAGAGATGGTGAGAAGTTGCCCATCATGGTCCTGATGCCGATGAATGAATCAGCGCTGATGAGCAGCATCAGTCAAGGCATCGAGCCGGCCGTTCAGCTGGCCATCCAGCACATCCGCGAGTCCAGGCAGTACTCCTTCTCGCTCATCACCAAAATCTACGACACGGAGGTAAATGCGTGCGTTAACGTCTACGTGCATATTGCGGGGGTAAACTGCGGGCAGTCCGTTCGGCGCGCTCATGTGGAAGACGCAATTTTTCTAGGGTTTGTGCAGGGTCGAGCGATTGTTACCTGTCAGATGTTTGGAGGAGGTCAAACCAAGCAAGTTTGTGCTAGTGAAGTGTACACAGGTGTTGTCTTGATGAGCTGCGCACGTGCCAGTGGCTCGTGCCGTAAGTGCTGCATGTTTTCTTACATCCATTACCTGCAGAAAACCATCGTCTTGCTCATTTGCATGAATGGGTCAGTATTAATCCTCGTTTTGTCAGCGGTTTGTGGCTGGTTCATTCAGAACGATGAGTTCTGCATTTATTAGAAATTCAGCTGTAAGCTGGTACACAAGGATGTTAATTCATGTAAATTAGAAGTAATAATTTCCTTATACTATTTCCTTATATCTGGGGTCAGTTTTTAAACCCTGTAAAAAAAAAAAAAAAAAAAAAAAAAAAAAAAAAAACTCTTACCAACCTAAGATGGTTTACTGATCTTAGCCAGTTTCAGCTGGTCTCCCAACCTGTCCAACTGAAAAGTGCCTAAGAGCAAGTAGACTGGCCTGGAGAGACCAGAGAAGGTTAGGCTGGTATAAGATTTTGTATTTTGTCCAGCAGGGCAGTGTTGGTTTTCTTTACACCTGAAGATGGCAGTAATTAATTTACCTGTCTTTTTTCCCCTATTTGACCAGATTTCTTCGAGCCGAGGATAAATACATATTTTGAGTGCTTCATACTGATTTTTGGTCTCTGTAATTCCAAATGGAATACATTTGTTGAATTTGATGAACTTAACCTTTTGTTTTTTTGTTGTTCTTGATGTCGTCATATCAACGTCTGTGTCAGTTTATAGTTCTGCAGCACTGATTGAAATTGTTAATTGACTTGTGAAGGTACGACCTAATAAATAACACTGTAGGCAAAGGGTAGGCCCACAGGTAATTCTTTTAATGAAGTGTATATTAAATTTCATGCTCTTATGGGTTGTTTTTTTAGACAGTAACGAATGAGAAAATGTGAAAATTACTCCATCGTGCAAAAGGCATTTTTTGGCCTCTCAGCTTGTGCTATTTGTGGTAGTGTGATAACCTGGGGAGATGAGGAGCTAATCAATCGGTATTTATCACCATACTTTCATATGTGTGACAACAGGGAAAATGAGAACGTGCGGGAAAATGGGTAGCTAGATGTTTGTGTAATTACCAAAGTGTAAATTACCAAGGCGTTAAAATATCTGTGGATGCTATCTCACTAGGTTTAAAACAGACTGTCACTACGTGTTCTGCACATGCTCTAAACTGAATCGTTTTAGATGAGCATGAAGATCCATGACCCCTGATGTCCGGTGGTGCCTTGGCAATCTATTGTGCATTGATTGTCATATTGATTTACCAGTGTTTTGTTAAACAAAACTGTTTCTTTTTACAAATACACATTGTTGCTGTCTTGTCTTTGATTTGGCCAGGATGCACTCATGCATCTGAAAGGCTTTTGAATAATATTCCTGTACACTCTCTGTCACAGTCATAATGAGCTGAATATGTCAATAGTTGGCACTTGGCAGCTAATCTTTACAGCAGCAAGATGAACAGATTTTAAATCAGACACCTGTAGATCTAACGTGTAAAGCAATAAGCAATGATGCAGGCCTCATACATTAAAAAAAAAAAAAAATCATCATCCTAACTTTTGTAAAATCAGGAGCTTGGTATAAAATTCTACCTAATTGCAAATACAAATTATTGATGTTTCAGACTTTATATTGATGTAAGTGATATTTGTAATCATAAATATACAAACCCGATTCCAAAAAAGTTGGGACACTGTACAAATTGTGAATAAAAACAGAATGCAATGATGTGGAAGTTTCAAATTTCAATATTTTATTCAGAATACAACATAGATGACATATCAAATTTTTAAACTGAGAAAATTTATCATTTTAAGGGAAAAATAAGTTGATTTTAAATTTCATGGCATCAACAAAAAAGTTGGGACAAGGCCATGTTTAACACTGTGTGGCATCCCCTCTTCTTTTTATAACAGTCTGCAAACGTCTGGGGACTGAGGAGACAAGTTGCCCAAGTTAAGGAATAGGAATGTTGTCCCATTCTTGTCTAATACAGGCTTCTAGTTGCTTAACTGTCTTAGGTCTTCTTTGTCACATCTTCCTCTTTATGATGCGCCAAATGTTTTCTATAGGTGAAAGATCTGGACTGCAGGCTGGCCATTTCAGTACCCGGATCTTTTTTCTATGCAGCCATGATGTTGTAATTGATGCAGTATGTGGTATGGCATTGTCATGTTGGAAAATGCAAGGTCTTCCCTGAAAGAGACAACGTCTGTATGGGAGCATATGTTGTTCTAGAACTTGGATACCTTTCAGCATTGATGGTGCCTTTCCAGATGTGTAAGCTGCCCATGCCACACGCACTCATGCAACCCCATACCATCAGAGATGCAGGCTTCTGAACTGAGCACTTATAACAACTTGGGTTGTCCTTTTCCTCTTTAGTCCGGATGACATGGCGTCCCAGTTTTCCAAAAAGAACTTCAAATTTTGATTTGTCTGACCACAGAACAGTTTTCCACTTTGCCACAGTCCATTTTAGATGAGCCTTGGCCCAGAGAAAATGCCTGCACTTCTGGATCATGTTTAGATATGGCTTCTTTTTTGACCTATAGAGTTTTAGCCGGCAACGGCGAATGGCACGGTGGATTGTGTTCACTGACAATGTTTTCTGGAAGTATTCCTGAGCCCATGTTGTGATTTCCATCACAGTAGCATTCCTGTATGTGATGCAGTGCCATCTAAGGGCCAGAAGAACACAGGCATCCAGTATCGTTTTCCAGCCTTGACCCTTACGCACAGAGATTGTTCCAGATTCTCTGAATCTTTGGATGATATTATGCACTGTAGATAATGATAACTTCAAACTCTTTGCCATTTTTCTCTGAGAAACCTCCTTTCTGATATTGCTCCTACTATTTTTCGCCGCAGCATTGGGGGAATTGGTGATCCTCTGTCCATCTTGACTTCTGAGAGACACTGCCACTCTGAGAAGCTCTTTTTATACATAATCATATTGTCAATTGACCTAATAAGTTGCAAATTGATCCTCCAGCTGTTCCTTATATGTACATTAAACTTTTCCGGCCTCTTATTGCTACCTGTCCCAACTTTTTTGGAATGTGTAGCTCTCATGAAATCTAAAATGAGCCAATATTTGGCATGACATTTCAATATGTCTCACTTTCAACATTTGATATATCTATATTCTATTGTGAATAAAATATACGTTTATGAGATTTGTAAATTATTCCATTCCTTTTTTACTCACAATTTGTACAGTGTCCTGACTTTTTTGGAATCGGGTTTGTACATATATATATATATATATATATATATATTAATAAATATATAAAGTGAGATTGTTAATTGTAAATAATCATGTATAAAAATTAACATAGCAATTATAATATAATCCATTACATATTTTGACATATTTGTTGTCGCTAAACCTAACGCTAACAGAATCTTCAATAACAACTTCAAGAGAACTGAAGAAAAACAAATGGCTGATTTACGAACATCTCAAATAATGATGACCTCTTCAGATGTCCTCATTAGATTATGACATGTTTCATTGTATTTACAGCATTATCTTCAAACATTTGGCCCTCACAAGAATCGCCAAACCTGTTTATACACACTCTCACAGTGACACGATACTTGCAAACAGTAAACAAAGCAAACAGTAATAGCTGTGCGCATATGCATGCAAGGATTTAACAGGGCAGATGTAAGTAATCAGTCCCAGAGCAGAGGCTCTTTATCCCTTTATCCCCTCTCAACGCATCCCCAGGCAGGCAGAACCCATCCGCTTGCCTGCGCCTGGGTGCTGCCAGTCATGCACACAGCGCTTAGCCTTTTACAGATCCACTTGAAAGATCTGGAGAGAAATTAAAGAGAGAAGCCCACGTAACATTTGCACTGCGAAGGACCCCCTCAGTATCTTCAGTGGACTGGAGATCATTAGCTGTGTTAAAGGTCACGGTTTGGTCTTAGATCATTCCGACAGCAGGGATGCCCATCGCTTTTGTAGGGGTCCACTTTCATCTTCAGTAAATTATATTGTTTGCCTTGAGTAGTTTTCATCTGCTAAAATAGTGAAGGAGGCACAAATAGAAATGGAAAAAGCATTGATACCTTTATTGTGCAGTTATCTCGAAAAGGCCTCAACTCTTATCTGTTGTAGTGCTTATTTACATGCATACAGATATCTTTCAGGTCTGTAGATGCAGTTTCTCATTCATGGAAGTGTTTTTTTTTCTTTGTGGTATATAATGGATGATGTGGTTTTAGTTCTTCACATTTTGAGAATTAAATTTGTTTCAGACTAAATCGCTATGTTCCATATTGCTCTGTTAGAGGAATGAGAGGGTGTGACTTGAAGAATTGCCTCTCATAGAGTTTTAGCAAAAGGTAAAGGCACCGATATACTTCAAACTAAATCGAAGAACGAACTATGACATGACGTCATTTCGAACAATATCAGGCCAAAACAAAGTTCGTTTTGAGTTCGTTTTGGCAGTTCGAAACGGCTCACCAAAGCGAACTTTCTGGGGGAGTTCGTTCCGGCTCCTAAACACCTTTGAGTTTCTATTGGTCCGTGGTGGTTACACAATCTGTGGGTGTGTTCTGAAACAATTTTTTTTTTCTCGGTTCGTTCCTCATTCTGCAGATGTCATTAAGGAGAGCAACATCTCCTGAATACATTGGAGTGTTGAATAGCTGAGCTGCACAAATATATCCGCACCTGTATGATCACTCCCGGACAGACTTTAAAGATGTAGAGACAGTATTTCATTCCTAGAAAGAAATAGCAATGAAGCTTGGTGTCGACGACCCTGAGTTATGCAAAAAGCGAAGCAGAGAAACATTCGAGACAAGTTTTCCAAAGCCATGAAAAGAATGAAAAGAAAGAGTAAAGATATAGGGTAGCAAGTACCAAATTCATGTTTCAAATAAATGTTACACCATACTGCTGCTGTTGTTCTTTCAATAAGCGAATCTAAAGGGTATACAGTAAATGAAATGGCAAACGAATATACAATAATAAACCCTTGTTTTTATCTAAACAATTTATCCAGTTTAATAAAATAAATGAACACTAATAAAATAAAGCAATTTTAAAGCAAACTGATTCAATATTTTTTTTTCCCACATCATTCTAAAGTTTTCAGACTATGAGCCATTCACACTTCCAATAAAGGACTGATTAAGGAATGGGTTCTTTTGTATTGCAAACATGATACTTGTCTCTGAATTGCTGCTAAACATTATTCTTTTGTCTATAATATTCTGACCATTGGGCCCCGTCTCACACCTAGATTGTCTACACTTCTTCATTTCATCGTTGTTTTGTTTAGGGGATACACGTGAGCATCGTGACACATGTTTACATTAATCTACACCCCGCCTCCAGCAGAGTGGGGGTGTTGGAAAGTTTGTTAACAGTATACCGTCGCTCAGCCTTTTTGAACTTCTTTTTGCCCCGAAACGAAGAACGAAAACGAACTTCGTTTGAAGTATATCGGGGCCTTAAGAGAAAAAAGCCCCCAGACAAGTCATTTAGTGCTCATTTTAAAGCTGATGTTATGTGTCTTTTTGAAATGCCCATGCTAAAAATACAGCCATCTACAAATGATTTTATCTGTTATCTTTCTAATAGGCAAGATTCAGAGGCTGTATTTTTAATATGTAGAAAGCTATTTCCCTTCATTAGGGGGGCTTGACTCTATTGAAGTGATACTCTTGACCTCTTTGAGCCCAGCTCATACTACCACCCTGATCTCATGCGTCCAGATATCATTGGAGCTTACGGCTCACGGAGGAGCAAATGCATCTTGTCAGATTTGCACACAGAGTGCAGGGACCCTTGCAGAGCTATGAGCCCTTGCCATACATTTCAGTTATTCTCAAAAGACCAAAAGCTCTAAGCCTCAATTGTCTTGTCGTGTTGTCGCAATGAGTTAAGTTTTTTATAAAAAGCATTCCCATAATAGCTCACATTAAATTAAACTGTAATGCATCTTAAGATGACACCGTATGTGTGTGTTTGAATATCTATACCTTGAAATAAAATAACAAAATAACATTGGTCAAAGGAAGTGATTGATTGAAATTTGCTTAAATTATGTATTTATTAATAAAACTGATGTTTCAAGCTGCTATGATATTTTACTTAATGGTACAGTAACAATATATGGCAAGAATCAAGATTTTATCTGCACTTTCCCATATTTCGATTTGATGGAAAAAATGACTTATCCCAACTATAATAGTAATTGCTTGTTATTTAGTATTATATTTTATTACATACGTGTATATATATATATATATATATATATATACACACTCGTACACACACATATATAATTCTTATTATGCTTGCTATAAATATTATACTGTTCAATTATTATTGTTTTTTTATATGTTTTCACACCTAACAGACTTCAGTTGGTTCTTGCTGTGATTTTACTCTGTCCGGGGACACATTCCAACATTTATGAGCTCTGTAGTCCTGTTATCTTCAGCTCTGTGTCACTGTTCATGTGTAATGAGACTATGTGGACATCAACTAAATCCCTGCAACTGCTCTTATGACTTTTCTGAAATATAGTGGGGAAAATGAGCACTAACAAGAGTAAAGTGTAAAGTAATATCTCTATAGAGGCCTTCATTTATCATACAGTGAGGGAGAATAACAGAGACACTGGAGCCTGAATTCAGTATTTTGTCAAGCTTGTGTTGTTCAGTTCAAACTGCATCCACCCTGTGCTTTTTTTTGTTCTGCATGCTGATAAACAGAGGCCTTACCCTTCCCAGAGGTCAGGAGGTCAGGCATCTAAATCAAGACTCATGTGGGTTGACCTGCTGTATAATTGAATTGCTGATGTATTACTTTACTAAAGCATTGCTTTTTGTTATTTAACTAATAGTCAGTGTTTGTTGTTAGATTGTGAAATAGGGCTCTAATTGCTGACCTTTTAGTGAGTCACACTCATAGCCAGCAGTTATTCTATGATGTGGTTTTAGTTCTTCACATTTTGAGATTAAATTTGTTTCAGACTAAATCGCTATGTTCCATATTGCTCTGTTAGAGGAATGAGAGGGTGTGACTTGAACAATTGCCTCTCATAGAGTTTTAGCAAAAGGTAAAGGCACCGATATACTTCAAACAAATCGAAGAACGAACTATGACATGACGTAATTTCGAAAAAAAAATATCAGGCCAAAACAAAAGTTCGTTTTGAGTTCGTTTTGGCAGTTCGAAACGGCTCACCAAAGCGAACTTTCTGGGGGAGTTCGTTCCGGCTCCTAAACACCTTTGAGTTTCTATTGGTCCGTGGCGGTTACACAATCTGTGGGTGTGTTCTGAAACAATTTTTTTTTTCTCGGTTCGTTCCTCATTCTGCTGATGTCATTAAGGAGAGCAACATCTCCTGAATACATTGGAGTGTTGAATAGCTGAGCTGCACAAATATATCCGCACCTGTACGATCACTCGCGGACAGACTTTAAAGATGTAGAGACAGTATTTCATTCCTAGAAAGAAATAGCAATGAAGCTTGGTGTCGACGACCCTAAATTATGCAAAAAGCGAAGCAGAGAAACATTCGAGACAAGTTTTCCAAAGCCATGAAAAGAATGAAAAGAAAGAGTAAAGATATAGGGTAGCAAGTACCAAATTCATGTTTCAAATAAATGTTACACCATACTGCTGCTGTTGTTCTTTCAATTAGCGAATTTAAAGGGTATACAGTAAATGAAATGGCAAACGAATATACAATAATAAACCTTTGTTTTTATCAAAACAATTTATCCAGTTTAATAAAATACATGAACGCTAATAAAATAAAGCAATTTTAAAGCAAACTGATTCCAATATTTTTTTTCCCACATCATTCTAAAGTTTTCAGACTATGAGCCATTCACACTTCCAATAAAGGACTGATTAAGGAATGGTTCTTTTGTATTGCAAACATGATACTTGTCTCTGAATTGCTGCTAAACATTATTCTTTTGTCTATAATATTCTGACCATTGGGCCCCGTCTCACACCTAGATTGTCTACACTTCTTCATTTCATTGTTGTTTTGTTTAGGAGATACACGCGAGCATTGTGACACGTTTACATTAATCTACACCCCGCCTCCAGCAGCGCGGGGGTGTTGGAAAGTTTGTTAACAGTATGCCGTCGCTTAGCCTTTTTGAACTTCTTTTTGCCCCGAAACGAAGAATGAAAACGAACTTCATTTGAAGTATATCGGGGGCCTTAAGAGAAAAAAGCCCCCAGACAAGTCATTTAGTGCTCATTTTAAAGCTGATGTTATGTGTCTTTTTGAAATGCCCATGCTAAAAATACAGCCATCTACAAATGATTTTATCTGTTATCTTTCTAATAGGCAAGACAGCGTATGTGTGTGTTTGAATATCTATACCTTGGATTGATTGAAATTTGCTTAAATTATGTATTTATTAATAAAACTGATGTTTCAAACTGCTATGATATTTTACTTAATGGTACAGTAACAATATATGGCAAGAATCAAGATTTTATCTGCACTTTCCCATATTTCGATTTGATGGAAAAAATGACTTATCCCAACTATAATAGTAATTGCTTGTTATTTAGTATTATATTTTATTATACGTATATATAATACGTGTATATATATATATATATATATATATACATACACACTCGTACACACACATATATAATTCTTATTCTATAAATATTATACTGTTCAATTATTATTGTTTTTTATATATTTTCACACCTAACAGACTTCAACTGGATCTTGCTGTGATTTTACTCTGTCCGGGGATACATTCCAACATTTATGAGCTCTGTAGTCCTGTCATCTTGAGCTCTGTGTCACCGTTCATGTGTAATGAGACTATGTGGACATCAACTAAATCCCTGCAACTGCTCTTATGACTTTTCTGAAATATAGTGGGGAAAATGAGCACTAACAAGAGTAAAGTGTAAAGTAATATCTCTATAGAGGCCTTCATTTATCATACAGTGAGGGAGAATAACAGAGACACTGGAGCCTGAATTCAGTATTTTGTCAAGCTTGTGTTGTTCAGTTCAAACTGCATCCACCCTGTGCTTTTTTTTGTTCTGCATGCTGATAAACAGAGGCCTTACCCTTCCCAGAGGTCAGGAGGTCAGGCATCTAAATCAAGACTCATGTGGGTTGACCTGCTGTATAATTGAATGTATTTTGGTATAATTGAATTTGCTGATGTATTACTTTACTAAAGCATTGCTTTTTGTTATTTAACTAATAGTCAGTGTTTGTTGTTAGATTGTGAAATAGGGCTCTAATTGCTGACCTTTTAGTGAGTCACACTCATAGCCAGCAGTTATTCTAGTCTTATTCTTTTCTGCTGCTCGTTGACCTAGACGGTCACATCTCAAGGACTCAGGTCACCATGGAGTTTGGTGCTGAACAGGTTTTTAAGCACAGTAGCATGGTATTTGCTGTCAAAGCAGGTCAGGCAGCCAGGTTCGTTTCAAGCCCACAAACCACTCTTTTATTTAAAATGTAAAAAGAAATGTTACTATTAAGATGCTTGTGTAAGTGAACTTGTCCTTCACCCTCAACGTCCCAGTCAAAAAGCCTCCTCAAAAGTGATCCAGTCAATTTTTCATGGATAAAATCAAGACCCTACCTACTTGTTTTCTCATTGAATATCCTGTTTCGCTCAGATGTGTCATATTACGAAAGTAAATGGCTTGTGAATGCAGATTCATGTGGACTTCACACACATTAGCCAACTTTCTTTAAAGCAAATATATATAATGCAAATATCTCAAACAATGTTCTTCTGAAACCCTGTTGTACTTTAACTATAAACTGGATTTCCAAGCATATTTTACAGTTTCTCTAACTGTAGCATGTTGGCTCTGTATTATGGATTATTGTAGAGCTGTAATCCTTGAATTATTGATGGGGTTTTTGCTAAATGACATATTTTAGTGATGGAGATTACTTGAGTTGTGTTTTGTTTGACAGATGCTTTATTTTTGGTTAAAAAAGTAAAAATGCACCAGTTCCTCAATTTTAGTAATGGCACACATGGACACGCTCATCTGACACATTCTGCAGCTGTTTTTAGAGGCGGTATTCTTTGATTATCCAACAGGCTAAATTTGCAAATGTTTCAAAAAGTGCTGGTTTGGCGCATCTGGTTGCACCATAAATGCAAAACAAATGTCCATCGATTGTTTCTGCAGTTGAGGGCAGTGTGGAAAGGGACTGATTAGATGCCAGAAGAGAAGAAATGTGGGTGGAGACATTTCCAAGCTGACTTCTCTCACTGCCCTCCAAAACGCTGTGGGAAAAATGGACACAGCTTGAGTCTGGCTTCTGGTTGAAACTGAACTGAAGAACGTCAGACCTCGACCCTCCCACACAGTTATTTTGAGTGTGATTTGTCTAATAGAGTGTCTCTGAATACATGAGATTTGTCTAAGGAAACCTGATATTTGTGCTTTCTACATTTTAGTCTTTATAGACTATAAACTGTATGCTAACGATTGTGTATTTCTGAAATTCTGAGATAGAAATAAGCACTGATATGTGTGCATTACATAATGAAAATGTAAATGGACAGTATGACACACCTGTATATTAATTCAACAGTCAAGGTATGTTTTCTAACTGTAAACAAACAAAGTTAAATGAAATGAGGGGATTAGGTTTTGTCTTTAGAGATTGGCCAAATGCCATGCGACTGCTGCCTTTCTTCAGGGGCGAGCACTGAGTAATAAGCGTAAAGTTTGCCCTTGTCAGTCCTCTAATTACATTAAATCCTGTGTAATTCCTGGACAGCAAAGAAGGAGCCGCTGATGCACAGACAAAATGTGTGTGTGTGTGTGTGTGTGTGTCTGTGTATGTGCAAAAATGGTGCAAGCAAGCCCATGGGATGTGTCTCTTTGGGGACGGATGGATGGTCTGGTCACAGCTGTGCAGTGTGGTGGTCCACAGGCAGAGCAGATGCTGGCAAGTACCACAGCAATTCTTCCACTCACACATTCATCCAGTCTCTCTCACACTCTCAATTAGTACACTGAGAACTCTATTTTTTTGTAACTAGGTCAGTCTAAGTTACGTTTTAGAAATTTTCCTTAAAGATTTGTAAAAATCTTATATAGGTCTTGTGTGTGTATGTTTGTATATAATTATTTATTTATTCAAAATAGTTTTATTTAAAATTTTTTTTTATAAAAATTATAATTGTGTGTACACATAAGATTTTGTAAGTTGATGTTGTATGTAGCATGCTGACAGTATGCACTGTTTTAGCAATTTAACAGTTATTAAAATAGTCTTTAATTTCATCGGATTTAAAGCACAGCAGAACCTGCAGGTTTCAGCCTGTGTCCAACCTAATATAGTCATTCCTCTAAAAAAAAAAAGTAATTTCATTGGCTTTAAAGCACAGCAGAGTGTAAAGAATGTGTCTTATGTGAACCCAAAATCTTCTTAATTATACTTAAGCCCTGATTTCTCAACTAGTTGTTCAGGTAATCCACTGACTAGTGAAGTATTATTTTTTTATATGCCATATCATTCCAGCAGGTCATAATTTTTTAGAATGTATGAGATTGCAACATAGTTTTGATGTGAAACATCTTTTACTTACAGTGTCCAAACAAATCAGGTGCAGCTGTACTGCTCACTGGCTTGCAGTGTTTAAAGCATTTACTGTCATGATGTTGTTTTTAGTGTATTTACTTTTGTGTTGTAACTTTTTTGGTTGCTTGTTTTTTGTTTTTATTTCATATACACTCTAAGAGCAACTTGAATCCAAAATGAGGTCCTCTACAGTTTAGGTCCTCAGTTTAGGTCTTACAGTTTAGGCACTTCAGTTTGTGATGCTCCACTGCTGCTGAATCTATAGCAGCACAGCAAGAATTTTTTTTTTTTTACCGAGCATGTAGCCTAGTCTGAATTGAATATGATGGGATAAAGATAAATTTTTATTCACTTGTCCTCATGAGCTGCATTTATATCCAAACCTGTGAGAACAGTGTAGCCTGATTCCCTAATAGGGTTGCAAAAAGGCAGACATTTTCTACCCCTTTGCAACCATATTCCCTAAATGATGTTTTTCATTTTTACAAATTTCAGGAGGAGCATGTTCAGATAATTAACCCGGCCAATTCATCATCAGCAATTACACCTTCTATAGAACTTCTATAAATAGCCCAAGCCATCTTACCTTCATTCTCTCTACAGTATTTCAATGTACACAAATAAAAGCAAACCTTTTACAATTCTGATTATCTTTATCACTTAAAGGAGTAGTTGCTTCCGCTGTAAATTCATGTGATTATACCGTGCACGCACCGAGCATGCGTGCACACAGTTAAGCTTAGCTACCTTGACAACGCAGCCTGTTCATTATCATAATAAAATACAGTCAGTCAAACATATGAAAAAAAAAACACTGCTCAGTTTAAATATGTAGTAAAATCTGTGCCATTAAGCATTATCACCGTACCGCTGTGATGTTATGCTAAACACATTTTGTTTTATTATATTGGAACACGAGAGAAGCCTACAAAACCAGGTTTACATATTAAATAATATTTTGGCATTCAAATACATCACGAATACGGAAACATTTTCTTTTTTTGTCGAATTAGAGACCCAACGTTGGTTTCAGTTTTGTTTGAGCCTAAATGAATTCGTTTTGGCTTGTCATTTTTATAGCTATAGCTTCTTATATTTATAATTTGTGTTCTTTTCTGAATACTGTTAAAATGAAAGTATTTTTTGAGGGGAACTAAAATAGCCTAGCCTAGGTATATTTACAGTGTTTATAGTAATGTTTGTAAACATTTTGCGTCGGCATTAGGCTTAGCCTAAAGTATTTTTTGAGGGGAACTAAAATAGCCTAGCCTAGGTATATTTCCATGCAGCAAAGAAAAAAAAAAAAATATTTAGATAAATTACTGGAAAAAACTTTACTGAAAAGAAAAAAAAGAAGACTTATTAAACCATTTAACTTACTGAAAAGAAAAAAAAGAAGACTTATCTACCCCAAACTCGTGAATGTATGATTTTTATGAACTGTAATACAGTGTGGTTTATTTAGTGAAGTTATTGATTTTTTTGGGCTGATCTTTTTTGTAAATCAAAAAAATACCAGCGTAGTCTGATTTACTCACAGGTGAATCTTTTGAATCAGGTTTTTTAGTGATTCAAAAACATACAACATGACCAGTCTAGTCCGATTCCAGTACAAAAGTACAAATCTACTAACTACAAGTAACTTTCCAACTACATGTCAGCTACTGGTCATTTGAGTATTAGTAGTATCTGCTAATACTTAATTTTTTAAGGTCTCTTAACACTCATTCTACTTCCTCTAAGTAACTTTGCTAGTATGTATCAACTTATTCTACTAACCTAAACCAAACCCTAATCTAATGGTCTACTAATACTCAAGTTATTTGGCATGTAGTTGCAAAATTTATTATAGTTAGTAGAATGTCTAAAGTGGACTTTCAAAATAAAATGTAACCCAAATGACTCTTAAGAACTGGATCTTTTAATAAATCATTCAAAAAGAATGACAAACATACAAGTTGCAGAATCATCCACTTAATAAGCTGACTGGATCAACATCTGTCTCATTTAATGAACTGCAAGTTATTTTCAGGGACATTTAGTACGTTTTGTGTATCAGAAAACACTGACTTTTCATTTACCTTTTTTTTTTTTCCAAGCCCACAGTACAAATGGGCTTGGAGACCACTGGTAGTAGAGTCAGGTGAATTCTGATGTTAGTCTTAACGTATGTCTTGAGAAATGGTCTGCCATTCAAACGCCCCTTCTGCTCATATTGATTTGATGACTACAAATAAAGTAATGGCAGGATGCCTGCAGTTTCTTGGGCTTTGGCCAAGGACACAGAACACCAACAGTTTTGGCAAGTTCATCATCACAAAGCTCTTGGCGTACTGCGTCGCACAACTGGGAGGGAGAAGTTCTGAGCACAAGCACTGAACCATAAGCTAAACATATCGCCTGTCTCGTGGTCTGTAATTACACAAAATGGTGGGATGAATAATTGCATAGACAGGCTTCTGACAACGTTTAACAAAGTCCCGAAAAGGCGGACAGGCTGGTTCAGTGTAGTCCTTATGCGAGCAGGGTGTATTAAATGGAGGAGTAAAGTCCTGAGGGTGCGTTTGATGCTGAGAACCTCTTACCCTTTATTGTTACTGACATAGATCAAGTTTTTGGCCATACTGTGCCCTAAATGAACAGATTTTCTTCAGTTGAGCATGACTGATATTTGAAATGAAACAGGCTGTGGTTCTGCTGGTAGATTGAGGATGAAGGTCGCCTGTTTCTGTAATCTAATAGAAGTGATTGTTATTTCATTACTGTATGTGTTCTGGATCATTCCAGACCATTAGATGCTAGACAAAGAGATTGGGTTCATTCTTCATATTAATTATCTTTCATATTCCAGATGCCTGTGACAATTATATGGTGTCATGGTTCACCTTTTTTTTTTATCACAACACTTTAGATCAGATTAACTGTAATGGCTATTCCTGGAGCCATCAATGACCCATTAGACCCACTGTAGAGTATTTGCTCCATGCATTTTGAATTTAAGGTTATAGCAGCATCTTAAGAGGTTATAATATGATAATCTCCAACTGACCAAAGAAACAGAGTTTTACCTGGATAGCTGGCATCAGGTAGTCTCCAGAAACCTGCTGCAACCTTTAATGCATATTCTGTTAAAGTTGCAGTGAAATGGAATAGTGACAGATCTTTTCTTCCATTTTGTGACATACATCCAAGTCAAGCAAATAATTTAATAAGAAAAGAAAAAAAAAGTAGGGTGGGGCTTGGTTCTGTCTGCCTGTTGTTGATTGCATGGAGGCAGATCTAAATGTGAGAAGATTTTAAGAAAGGGGCAGGGTTTAGAGACCCAAATCGTTACGGGACGTGCCTTTGTATGCAAACGTTGTCTTTGCCTGATTGCTTTTGGATGCATTATTTAAAGGAATAAACCAAACAGTTTTAGTTATGATTGTTTTCCATTATATTTCTTGACCTTAGTCAAAGGGAACTGACATGGTTTGGTTACCCACATTCTTCAAAATTACTTCTTCTATGTTCCACAATATAAAGAAAATCATACAGGTTTGAAATGACATGAGGGTGAAAAAATGATGACAGACATTTTCATTTTTGGGTGAACTGTCCGTTTAAGCTTTGAGGTTTGACTACGTTTCTTGTTAGATGGGCAACAGATGTTGCTAGAGATAAAGTTGTGTTGAACCTGGAATATTAATATGTTCACCAGCAAGATTACTATATTGATAGATCCTGTTCTTCAGAAAATGCAGCAGTTCGTTAGTTTCTCTCTCAGTTTCCAAAACATACTCTGTGTCCTATCAGGTAGACTGAAGACAATAGGTGAGAGAGCAGCAATTAGTCAATGAGCATAACGCTGAAGAAACAAGCTCACTTTCACCTCAGCTTTATTAAACATTCTGCCCTTGTCCCACAGACACAAACAAACTGCTTTCAGAGCCACAAACCGTTTTTCCCACAAACATCACAACAGTGCTTTTACGTTTAACCACAGTTATCACACAGATAAGGATTAACAATCACTGGTGACGACCTGTTGCCCCTGAACCTCTTCGTGTAAAATAAATGAGCGGGTCTCACATTTACCAGATCATTGCTTCTCAGATGTATGAATCAGAATTATACATGCTCCCCTGTGTTTTTTTTTGCATCTGCCGTCTACATAAATATTATTTATGTGCCCAGGCACTGGACTCTTCTGCTCTGTTGACTCTCCCTCACGCAGGGGAGCTCTATTGATTTCTGCCTGTCCTTTATGCCTGCATTTTGAACTGTATGAATTAGCATTTCTCCTCCACTCTCTGTTTTATCTGCACACTGCTTTGAAGTGGAAATACCCTAAAAAAGTGACGTGACATACAGCCGAGTATGGTGACCCATACTCAGAATTCGTGCTCTGCATTTAACCCATCCAAAGTGCACACAACACACACACACACCCCCACACACACACACACATCATGAACACACACCCGGAGCAGTGGGCAGCCAGGCGGCGCCCGGGGAGCAGTTGGGGGAACGGTGCCTTGCTCAAGGGCACCTCAGTCGTGGTATTGCCGGACCGAGACTAACCCTAACCCTAACCCTAAACCCACAACCTCAAACTCTCTAACCATTAGGCCATGACTTCCCCAAGATAATAAGCAGCAATAAATGTGACATCAATAAATGATCACATTTCGTGTTTTTATAATATTATAATATAACCAGAGCCGTGTTATTTCTTCTATTGAGAATGGACAGTATGGCCCATTGTGATTCTGACAACCTGGAAAATGGATTCTCTCGCTCTTGCCGCCATGATTAAATAGCGGTTGTGAAGATTGCTGTGAGGATGGCCATTTTTCTGCTGCCCTTTCGAGAGAGATTGTTATGGGAGTGGAGAGATCTAAACCCTTGTTTCTCTTTCTTTGATAGAGGGCAAATGTAAATGTCAGTTATGTCAGGCAGCGGAAAGGTCTAGAAGCCTGGGATAAACTGCTAAATAAGTTCTGACAGCAGAGGAGGGCCTGAAAATTCAGCCAAGGAACACAAATAGACAAAAACATTATGCGTACCCCAAAAGTGTTTGTTGGGTCAGTGCTTATGCGCAGTTATTAGCTCTGTTCCAAAATTTTGTGAGCTGTTGACATTTAAGAGAGTATACACCACAATCCATAAAATAACAGAAAAAGTACTGGCAGCTTATTACACAGGACATTATCCATTCATTTTTCTGTTAACTCTAAAACACAATGCAGTGCAGTGTAAAATTCAAAATACTGGTAAAACACCTGTAAAAAAAACAGAAATTAAAGAAAAATTCCTTCAAATTATACAGTACATTGCATGCCGTATTTTTACAGATTTTTTTAGTCTTGTGTTCAAAAGTTTGGGGTCCGTAAGATTTTTTACAAACAATTTTATTCAGGCAGGATGCATTATAATGATCAGAAGTGACAGTATATTTGCAAGGATATTTATAATGTTACAATTTCCACAAAAATATTAAGCACACAACTGTTTTCAACACTGACAAGCACCAAATCAGCATATGAGAATGATTTCTGAAGGATCATGTGACACGGAAGACTGGAGTAATGATGCTGAAAATTCAGCTCTGCCATCACTGAAATAAATTACGTTTAAAAATGTATTAGAATAGAAAACTACTCTTTTAATTTAATAACTTAATAATATTTCACGATATTACTATATTTAAGAAAATAAGAGAAATCGTGTTAAAATTGGTATTAGCTGGTTATTAGTTGGTGATTGGCTCTTTTAACTCAAAACCAAGACTTCCATCCCTACAGCTGCCATATTGAGTGGCATAAGATGTGATTTATAAGTGTCAGTCAATGTGAAGAACATCACTTATTCCTAGATTTACTGTTGATAAATTCCATAATGCACAACAATTATCATTCAAAAAAGAAAAGGAGTAACAGATTTAACAAATAAATAAATAAATGTTCCTTTATTTAGTCATTAGGCTTATTATGAACAAATACAAAGCTCATAGAGACACATTCAACAGTTTTGATGAAAACTAATCAGACTTGGTTGGACTAATTACTCAATTAAATTGAGTGAAGTGCTCTTGGAGGGATTCTAGTCCTTTATCAAGAGCGCTCACCTACTGTAAATAACATTGCGATATTTATCTTATATTTAGATAA
Source organism: Cyprinus carpio (assembly GCF_018340385.1). Lineage (NCBI taxonomy): Eukaryota > Metazoa > Chordata > Actinopteri > Cypriniformes > Cyprinidae > Cyprinus > Cyprinus carpio. Next base: position 19,225,951 of record NC_056590.1, read on the forward strand.
ATTAGTATCTTAATAAACATTTAGTAATTGCCTGTTATATTTAATGTGAATATGTAAAGCTCAGCTTATCCTATCATATGGTCTTCGGACGTGCCGGAGTGTGTCATTAAACACATCGACTGCTGCACCTGAGGTGCCATATGTGCACTATTTTTCTTCCGGCACAGGAGAAGATGTGCCTGAGAGAAAGATGTTTAACATGCTGCCTTTCTAACAGACCTTTGAGGCCCCCCCCCCCCAAAAAAAAAAACCTACGCTATCACCGCCGCCAGACTTATCTGGTACAATGCGATAATTCCTGCAGAAAAGGAACAGGGACAATGTTAGGACCTATTTAATTCATTTATTCATGAGTGTAATTGAAATATTAACACCGGTAGCAGACGGTGAAGGCTTGGCGCTGGGACCCAAGTCTGTTCGCACGGCACTCTGCTCTGAATATTTTATTTAGATGCTCCATCCGTGGCTTCACAGCACAGGTTAATCTATTCACTGTTCCGACACTCATGGGACCCTTGTACTGCCGTCATTAAAGTCCCACACAAGATGTCTAATAATGATACTTATTAGAGCAATACAAGAAACGACTTCTCCGAAATTTACATTTTCATCCTTGTTTTGTGTCTAATTGCAAAGAGGACTAATTTCCCTCCCTAATAACGAAGGGAAAAAACTCTCATTGAAGCTAAACGATTAATCTTCTGACTACAGAGTAGGAGGGCTTTTGGTTGGGAGGGATTTTTTGGGTGATGTATTATGAGCAAGCTTGTTGCAGTATGCGTGCCCACACATTCGACTAATTTTACCCAAGTGTGCGTGAGGCTTTTGGTAAAAACAGACACAGCAGCCAAGTTTTATTCCGTACATAAATGGCTGTCTTGGGTCTTTGATGAACGTGGATGTGTAGATGTCGGGAATAAGGGTAGGATCAAATGGAGATGCACAGGGGGAGTTTACCAAGACGTTCTCTCTTGCCATGTGCTCCTGCTGTCACATGTTGTTGCCACGGCAGCAGTGAGGAAAACACCACCCACTGGGACGCAAGGCCTGCGCTGAGGCGTCGGGCTGGCACTCTTTCTCTCTCCTCGGGCTATATCAAAGGGAAATACTGAAACACAGGGAGATGGAGCTGCCACTAACCATCAGAATCGCAGCCGTACCACATTAAAAAGGGAGACTGCATAAATGTGTTCAGGAAAACTGGGTTTTGTGCAAGGGAGGGAACGGGACACTTTGTGTGTGTGTGTGTGTAGGTTTGGTGTGTAATGCATAACCGTGGCCCATGTGACTCCTCAGGTCTGGTAGAATCCATAGGGCCTGTGGACATGTTCCTGCTGGAGTCACAGTTCACACTTCTCACTGTTTTCCTGCCTCCCTCCCCCTCAGAGCATCACGGCTCTGCGTGCATGTCCGTAACCCTGCGTTTTACGCTGCGTGTGCTCTTTGACTTCAGTTGACATGGGCAGCTTCTGCCCGCAGCCTGATTTGTGGTATGTTTGTGTTGATTTAAAGTGGAATTCAGTTGTTTTAAACTTGGATTTATTTTGTATTATCATTTTTGTTTTATATTTTTAATAATATATAATTTTTTTAAAAAAAGGCTGCTGTTGAAAACATTGTTTTTTTGCATTTTCATTCAGATTTTTCTTTATTAATTTAGCTAATAATTACAAATAGAAAAAGTCTACAATAATAGAGATAATGATTATTTTTGTTGTTTCATTCTAAGCAAGTTAGTTAAAATGTCAGTATGTTACTGACTATACGTGAAAAATCTTACACAAACCGTCACCCGTTTATGAGCATTGAAGTAAATGGTGAGTATAAAGGGTCCTGTGCCATCGCTGGTGAGTGTACCTCTGGTAAAGGTTAGAGAGAATTAATGACGCCACAGGAGCCTGCAAAGACCAGGCAATTATTCAGCATGCCCTTTTCACATCGGCAAAACAAGGTGAATTTACACCCAAATGCAGCAGGTTTGTGTTGTTAGGTGATACTTAAGGCAGTGAAACTCTTATTTCAAGCTTGAAGTTGACAGAAATTGTCAAACTGCATAACAACAACAATGCGATGATCAAAGACATTGCTGAACAGCATATATACAGTAGTGATGAGTCTGATTTCATTATATGACTTAATCTTCAAGCTGGTGAGCCTTAGTGATCTTTTTTATTGTTAGTCACTATGCAGAAGCTTTCCTGCTGATATAAACTTGAGGAATAGATTGTTTAAAAGGGGGATAGAAGAAAACAAGAGACAGGCAGCAAGTTATTGGCTAAGACATTTAAGAACAGGACTATGTTAATAAGAAGACTTGCATTCTGAAGGTCAAATGCCCACTTTACAGTAGCCTACAGCATGTTTGAACCCAGCCAGTGACCTTTTAGTACTAATATGGTCCTTCGATCTCAAGTGGTAAAACTTAGAGGACTTTTTGATTTGCTGCTTTCTGAAGGACAATAATTTATGCTAATGTAGCTAAAACCTGTTTTAGCACATCATCTATTTTCTATTTCATGCTAGCTGTACCTGCTGGAAATACCAGCTTAGACCCACATGAATGTCCTTGCTGATCAATGCAAGGGTTCAAAAACAAAAGGGTTTGGCTGGTTAGGTCTGGGTCTGTTAGAACTTTGCTGATATATGCCAAAACTACACCATCTGAATAAAAAAAAAAAAAGGAATTTTATAAAATCTGTTTTTATTATTAATAGTATTTTTTTTATATAAAATAACTTTTTAATTTTATTAATGTGTATGTTTTATATTAGTGCTTGTTGGTTCCTGTCTGCAGTGCTGCATTTAATGTAGATTGGGATGCACCAGCCTAGCAACTGCCTTTGAAGTGAATGGGAATGCAAATTGATAGATCCTCTCCTTGCAGCACACCAGCATCCAAAACACAATGCTGGCTTTCAGCAGGAGATATCTGGTTTTCACCCAAATGGGCGCTGCAATGAAGTTGTTACCATGAAACATTCATTTAGTCTCTTTTATAAAGCTTTATGGCTTCTGTCTAGCAGACATGTTCACTTAGAAATTACCATTGATCCCAAGTCCCTCTGTAGATGGTGACCCCCTCACAGATAGGAGCCACTGCAATCGCTGTCCCCAAAAAGCCATAAAGCAACAATCCACGAGACGTTGAAGATACAGCGTATTGTATCTACTTCAATTTAATTCACTGTGATGTGGTTAAGTCTGTTTGTTCTGTTGAGCTAAATATCATGCTCCTGGGCCCTCCCCAAAGGTTGAGTGATTAATGGCGCAGGAGAATGGGGTATGGGAGATGGGGGAACAGTACAGGCTGTTATCGTGCAGTCTTGATCGGATAGCTCCATTCATTTGGAGGTCTATTCAGTCTTTATTTTTACTCCAATTCGCACAATGGGATGCACCAGCCTAGCAAACTGCCTTTGAAGTGAATGGGAATGCAAATTGATAGATCCTCTCCTTGCAGCACACCAGCATCCAAAACACAATGCTGGCTTTCAGCAGGAGATATCTGGTTTTCACCCAAATGGGCCCTGCAATGAAGTTGTTACCATGAAACATTCATTTAGACTCTTTTATAAAGCTTTATGGCTTCTGTCTAGCAGACATGTTCACTTAGAAATTACCATTGATCCCAAGTCCCTCTGTAGATGGTGACCCCCTCACAGATAGGAGCCACTGCAATCGCTGTCCCCAAAAAGCCATAAAGCAACAATCCACGAGACGTTGAAGATACAGCGTATTGTAGTCTACTTCAATTTAATTCACTGTGATGTGGTTAAGTCTGTTTGTTCTGTTGAGCTAAATATCATGCTCCTGGGCCCTCCCCAAAGGGTGAGTGATTAATGGCGCAGGAGAATGGGGTATGGGAGATGGGGGAACAGTACAGGCTGTTATCGTGCAGTCTTGATCGGATAGCTCCATTCATTTGGAGGTCTATTCAGTCTTTATTTTTACTCCAATTCGCACAAATCTTCTGCCTTAGTTGCGCTGCTCGCGTGTGCTTTATAGTACAAATACAGCACCCTTCTCCTGCCTGCAGCACTTTTCTTTCACAGGAAAGCCCTCTCTTTTCTAAATAGCCCTGCTCCATGACAGTACCTCCAGTTCCGGTTTCATATTAGCTAATGTGATCTTACAGTACTTTTGTCAGTATTTTATTCTCAGTGGACTTTATTTTTAAGAATGTGTACTCAGCACTTGGATATTCTTTGGAACAAAAGCATAATAATTACTAAACTACCCTTTAAAAAGTGAATCTGTGCAGTGATTACATTAAGGAGTCATTTTTAACCGTTAAAAATACTTTTATTTATGTGATATATATTATGTAACAACTGCACATTCACTTTTTAATTATAATACAGCTATTAATATTATTAGTATTAGTATTAATAAAAATGAGAAAGAATACTATATATATATATATATATAATATATATATATATATATATATATATATATATATATGTATGTATATATATATATATGTATGTATATAATTTTATACAAATTATTGTGTGAAAAAATATTTTTATTTTAGTACTATTAGTATTAATTTAATAATAAATCAATAAATATATATTCTTTGTTCTTTTATTACATTTATACTGTATGTAAATGAAGCAAAAAAAGCTTAAATAAATAGCAGAAATATGATTGTATTATGTAATATTAAAAATATATGTATAACAGTATCAAAACTCAATAATTGTGGTCCAAGTAAAAAAAAAAACAGAATCAGAATCAAAATTGAAAACAAAAGCTATAGAAAAAAAATAGAAAATTTTATGTTTTATTTATTTTAAGTGATTTCATGGGTTTCTCAATTTTTTTTTAAATCTACAATGTACAATATATACAATAAAACCATATTTGCATTGCATATATGTAATAAACCTCTACACTCTTGTGTCTTTCTGTGTAGAGTCTTGTTACTTTTATCACTGTGTCGTGTCAGATTTGCCATGAATAACTTTGAGGTTAATTATTATCACAGCGAGCTGAATCCAGGCATAAATCACAGGATGGAGTCAGAATGATGTTAATCTATGTTTGCAATTCCCCAGCCCAGGACCCCTGACCCCTGCAGCGCAAAGTAGGACACAAACCCACCTGATCATATGCCAGCGTGCAGGCCAGAGCGGTTCCACACAAGTGCGTCGTGAGACAGGAAACTCTGCTGACACTTGTGCAGAAAAAAGAGGGCTCTGAGGCCGGAGCAGCTTTTAGATCCGAGGCTTGCTGCAGGACTTTAAGATTTCATAGTAAGCTGTTAATGCTGTAGGCCCGAGTGTCTTTCTCACTGACTTATTCATTACGGATAACCAACACAAGCACTCGGGAGTGCTGGCTCTCTCTCTTTTTGGAAACTGGTGACTTCTTCAAAGCTGAAGTGAAAACTTTACCTTCACCTATTGGGTTTTGCACACAAAGGAGTTGTGTAGCTCTGCTGACCAAGTAGTATTTGTCCAATATGAGCTGAGGCTAATATAAAGCTAGACAGCAAATATTTCAAGAAATCTTAAGGGACTATTAAAAGTAGAAACTCTTGGCAGCCTATTTATGTTTTTGAAATCTATTTTCACTTTGTCCCTTTCTCTGTCTCTCATACAGTATCTGCAGGTTTTTTTTTGCAAATTTGTGCTGATTTTAGTGGTAAATCTGGGATAAATGTGGAATTCTGCAGTGGACTTATTGAATTTGTGTAAAATAAAACAAAGAGTCCTAGACATGTGCATGTATATTAGATGAAAACTTATTCAGTAACCAAAATATTTAATAAAGAACATGGAACTGATGTGGGATGTTGGACTGGTGTTCAAATTCTGTGGAGTTTCCTTCAGAACTAAGCAGGCACAGGTTCCATGAGGTCTGATGATTAGTGATACTGCAGCTCTGTGTGGCTCATCTGGGGAATTGTTTTTGTTATGCAGAGAGAGTTTTGAGGGTGAATGTGACACTAACACAAATGTCCATTAGAGCAGCTTAAGGCCTGTGAAGAAATCAGTTATCAATGTATTAATTAAAAAATAAAAATTCTAATTACCAAGTAAATTGACATATTAAAAATAAGTAGTCATTGACTACTTAATTTTAATTTATTAAATCGTAGTTCTGAATAATTCAACATAATAAAAAAGATACCGGTAGGAATCTGACAACAAGGTGTTCTGGGTGGTTGCTTACAGGCCCAAATCACAGAGCCAAGTTTTTGTGATTCTAGTACCTAAAATGGTTTTATTTACCTGTTTTTATCATCCACCAGGTAAAAAAAAAAATGTCTGATCACTTTGTAAAAGTACAAGCACGCCTCTCCTTAACAAGCCTCATGATTTGATGTATCAGTCTTGTCTGTAGCAAAAATGGTATGGGACTTATGGGGTTAGGGGTCAGTTCAAATCTCTATCCATAAGAATGAGCTTAGTGGGTCGAAGTCAGACTCCTCTTTTTATTTCCACAATGGTATTTGGCTCTATCCCATAAAACTGATGAGGTCCTGTCTAATTAAGGTCAAATTAAGTATATGCCTTAAACCGAATCCAGCACCTGATAAATATCAGTCAGTAGTGTGACCCGAATTTCACTGAAGGCTGACTCATTTCTTGAGTAAAAGAGATGGATAAGAGATGATGAGTGTTTTTCCCCCCTCTGTTCGACCTTTGTATGCATGAACTCCAAATGAATGGAGCCCAGTGAGGTCGTGTATTTGATGTTTTGTGTGTCTGGAGTCTTGCCTGCAACCGTTTCCATTATGAACGGCACAAACACAGGCAGTTGTGGTTGCTGTGTTTGTGAAAAGCCTCACATTGAAATGCAGAACTCTGTTGTGCTTAGGACTTTTAACAACATGGAACAAAAGACCATGCACACTTTACGGCCACACAAAAACAACAACTGATTTTTACATTCTCTCAATAGAATGTGAGTGATGTTTCCCCATGTAAAAGTCTTTGTCCTGAAATATCATACCTCTTCTCAACAAGAGGTATTATTTGATGCATCACTGATGATGTAGCAGAATTATTTTTTGTTGGTTGGAGATGCGTGAGTTTGTTTAGTAAGGTGTGTGTGGTATTATTGGTGTTTTTTGGGGGGAAAAAAAAGGTCTACTGTGTATTGTCAGTAGTGTAGTGATGTATGAAGCACAGCTCATAGAGAAGTCACTTTCAAACCAAGCAGCTTTGAACCCTGTGAAATCTGCATAGGGAACTTTTTTTGCCCTCAGGCAAAACTTCTGATCATGAAATGACTGGATTTCAGTAACGATAAATGTGACAGCACTTTGAGGGTTTGAGCAATTAAAAGCAATAATAAAAGTGATACTCGTCTTAGAACGGAAGCCCTAAAAGGCCATGTATCATTACTGTTTTTTATATATATATATATATATATATATATATATATATATATTTATATTTTAATCCTCACAACTTCTCATTTTCTCATTTAAGAAAAAAAACATTCAAGAATAATTCTTTAACCATGGCTATCACTGGGGCCAGTCATTCAGGACACAAGTGCCTGGTCAATGTAAAGAAGAAATACATTAATTCATCCACAACACAGCAGTAAAATATTGCACTTAGAAATGGATTTTGTTCACCCCAGAAAAAGAAAACAAACAAACAAACAAACAAACAAAAAAACTAAAGAAATAGCTAAAAGAGCTCAGCTTATGTCAACACTGCAAGAAAACATCTTTTGTATCAAGATCATGAAACGTTCAGTACAAATTTACTCATCTTCATGATGTTCCAAACCTGTATGACTATTTCTTCTGTGGGACACAAATAGAGATTTCGAAGAGTGCTGGTAACCAAACAGTTTAAATTTCCATTTACTTCCATTGTAATTTTTTGTCCATTCAGTGGAAGTCAATGGGAGTCAGAACATTTTGGTTACTAACATTCTTCAGAATATCTCCTTCATTTTTGGGTGTGCTATCCTTTTAAGTAAAGATATTGGAAAAATAACTTTTGTGTTGATCACAAGAAAATGAAGTCGATCACAAGAAAATCTTTTTTGTCAAGATATTGAAAATTGATCTTGACATCTTTTTATTCTGTCAATCACCAAAAAATTATTTTGTGTTATGTTGAGAGCTAAAGAAAATTTCAAATGGCATCTGGAGAAAACAACTTTTGTTATGTAAAGATCACACAAAAGCAATAATAATGCATAACCTCTTAGGGCTTCCATACCTTAGCAAACACCGCTAACACAATTTCAGGATGCAGCTTGCATCTCAGGCAATTTAAAAAGTACCACAGTTGTGTACAAGAGTGTTTGGTATATGCTTCTCTTGTTTAGTCTTTCCCCTGTCTGCTCTCGTGTCTCAGCGTTTGGAGGGTTTCATTGAGGCACCTGATTGTGAAAAACAGCATCGTAACAGTATGTTGAATGTGAGAATTGGCCGCTTACAGCAGCGTGTGTTTTGGCTTCCCGAGGTTTCCCACTGTCTGACACCGAGAGGCCAGAGGGAGAGTCTCCCATGGGAGAAACACAACTACTGCAAGCACTTGCCTTCAATTTAAAACATTGTCATTTAAGAAAGCACACTGTTTATGACTTTCAGCTGCGGCGTAACCATGGAAACAACTCAGACTTGAGCAGAAAAACCAGGATTGTGTTTAAAAACACAGACACACACGCAAACATACAGGCATGTTTACATTCCTACATACACCAGTTGGGCTTTTTTTGTTGTCTTATTTGTTTTAGCAACAAAATTGCGTGTTGCTGATTTTTAACGCAGTTGGATCATTTAACCCCACAACAGGTATACTGTTGCTATGGCAACAGCTCGAACAGGGATGCTGGCTAATTCCAACTCTCTCAAATTCCACAAATATGCCACACATCAAGAAGTGCAAACTACATCCGTGACCCGTTCCTCCCCTACTGATGATGAAACGAGCTGTAAGTTGGCAGGGGTTGTTCCGATCTTTTGCACACTTTGTTCTTCTGCAAGATAGGCAGATAGCAACCTGTTTTTTTCCCCTTCCTCTCTCTTTTTACATCAATCTGTGGCTCATGCTGGAGTGCTTTAATGATTACCATCCGTATTAAAATGAGGTGGATGATGGAGAGAGAGAGAGACAGAAGACGGATGAAAGACTGACAGCCCAAATCCCTGAGACGAGGCAGAGTGGAACTGAAAGAGAAGGAGGAAGTCATTCAAAAAGAGAGAAAGAAAGACAGAGAAACACAGAGATGCATCGGTTCTCTGGGCGCCCGCTTTCTCCTGTGCCCACGCTCTTCCTCCCACATCATGCGCATGCAGTTCTAACCTCTCCCTGCGATTTCTCTCACTCTCTCAATCACTCTCTCTCTCTCCTTATCTCTCGGTCCTCTGCTTCTCACAGATCCTTCACTAACATGCTGGGTGCCTGCCATTACTGAAATGTACAAATACGCTTATATTCCTTCACAGGAACCATTAAGGGTTCATGACTATGATGTTTTGTTGCTGCTGCACAGGAGAATCTCATCAAAGCTGTCAAGAACTTGTCTGGCTCATATTTTAACCCTAAATCAAATGAAAAAAAAAAGACAAGAAATTATGTTTTCTTTAAGAAAATTACACTTTTTTTTTTTTTTAGAACCATTGACTTTTTTTGCATCTTGACTGTTTTTTACATTAAATTAAGCAAGTTTTCCACCTAATTACCATAATATGAATAATTTTTTTATTATTTATGCATCATGGTAGTTTAATGCACATATATATATATATATATATATATAAAGAAAGCTTTTGTTTGGTCTTTTTGTTTGGTTTTTTGGTTAGCTGTTAACATATTGTTAGCTGACTTAAGTTGTGTTGGGTGTCAGGAATTTCTGTTATGCATTTTGTTGTACTGTGTCTGGATTAGTATAATAATAGAGCTGAATACATGTACGTGTGTTCTGCAGTGCAAGTGTATTGCAGAGAAAGATAAATCAAATATCAGGAATATCCTCATCAGATCCCCAGGGGGAGACAGAAGGGCAGGAGAGAGAGTGAATGGAGGAAAAAAAGGTGGATTAAGAGTGAAAAAGAAATTGTGAGACTCAGGACAGAATGATGGAAGAGACACAAGATCCTGTTCCCATACTGTCACTGCAAATATTCATCTAAACGCTAGACACTTACTGCACCCCCCATCTCTCTCTTGTTTTAAAAACTCATTTCTTTTCCTCTCACTGTATTGTTTTTTTCTAGCAACAAACTTCTAGCAACAACTAGATGTTTTAAATGTATTTGCGCCCCTCTTGCCCCTTATCCCTGCTCATATTGCAGAGAAAGAATTTGCGATGCGTGCCGATGCGAGGTTAAACGAGGAGAGTGGTTGACATGTCCCAGAGTTCTTTTCTTCGTTTCCAAATGTTCTCAGATTCCTATGGTCTGTTCTGTGCACAGCGGGCTTCACCTGTCTAACCCAGCCTCTCAAATAACTTTCAAATGCTCAAACTGTCAAAACTAGGGAACTCTGTGCAAATATCAAGCCAACATTAACACCTGGGATAAGTTTGCATGGCAAAAAAAATCAAAATAAAAACATGTTTTCTTTCATACACAATTAAAAGCATACATTATGGGAAAATATATACAAACCACAAAATAGAATACATTACAGCTGTTGCAAATATTCAGTTACATGTTGCTCAGTACTTTATTAAACTATTAATATGCTGCTTTATTACAGTCATGTATAAAAGACAATAAATAATATGCCTGGATAAGTCAGTAGTTGATGTACAGTACACTGAAAGAGAAATACATATTCATTATGAAAATGCAAAATATAAGTAAATATTTTAGGTGTATATGTAGTATATAAATAATTGGATGTGCATTACCTAATTGTTGCATTAGACAATTTTACTAATAATGATTTCTGTTTGAGTGCTGTATACTTTTTGCAGCAAAGAGGACATTTCAGACATCGACTTGTGCATTTTGTATCCCGTCTACTTAATCCAGCTGCAAACTTTCTGAATTATACATCAGCACATCTTCCTCCTGGGCTGCAGAGCTGTGCAAAACCTGGGCTTGTTTGAACTCAAAATGCGGAGGCTCATACGGACGGCCATGCTATTTCAGTACTCATGTAGTGTGTAGGTTGCTTATACGCTATCAGAAGAGAAAGAGCAGGAGTATAGGAGAACGTCACTAGTTTTCTGTATATGTGATGATGTGTGTGTTTGGCTGAATGACCAGTGGGTTCAGTCAGAGGAGATGGAGCGTCTCTGTCCTGCTGATATATCCTGGCTGCTCTCTAATGACACTCAAGAGCCCTCAGGTGTTAATAGTACATACTGTACTTCCTGCTCCAAAGTCGTATATTAGACTTTATTTTAGTTATGGCTGTCTATATACTTCCTAAAGTATGTCACCTTAGTGCTCTAGTTAGAACACATTCATATACAGCATAAAAGAGTGATTATGTAATCCAGTGAGGGACTGATATGTAGCTACAGCATATAGTGTGTAGAGCTTGTGTAGTGGGCTCAGAGAGTGAAGCGTTTCCCTTGTCAGATTCTCCTGAGAGAGACCGGCCTAGTGTTTTTTCCCCCTCAGCCTCAATCTAGGTGTGGGATCACTTGTGTTCTTTCTTTTGTGGGTGGCGGCCTAGCGCCCAATGTGGAGTCAGGCATCACTCAAATGTGTAAAGTTTGGCATTGCCTGCAGAGGGGCTGGTGTCTTAAATTAGAATTAGAAATATGCCTCATATTTTATCAGCTTTGGCTTTACTCAAGATTATCAGCAAATTAAAATTTGATTTTCAGCCTATTTCAGACACAAATCAGTTGTATTAAAAGACTTTAAACGACTTCTGTGTTATTTTATTATCACTGAGATACTGTTATAATTTAAAAAAAAAATTATTGACAAAAGAGTGATGAGTGATGTATTACAAACAGAAAGAGTTAACAATGCTCCTCTTGATTTTACAAATTTTCCCCTTCCCCACAACCCACCCCCAGAACAATAAAAAAAAAAATCAACAATTAATAAACATAATAATAAATAAAATCAAATTCCAAAATGAAAAACAGATTCACAGAGTTCTGATACTACAAACAGTGGGGAAATAGTTAACATCATTGTAGGCCCATTGTGTCTGAATGTGTTATCCATTCCAATGTGAACAGGCCTTTTAATTTCACTATTAATTTTAATTTGGGGGAAGAGTTATGCCCTTTTCGAAATATGAGATCATTGGGGTCCATACTGAATAAAAACGTTTGGTGGATCTTCTAAGAGAATATTTAATTTTCTCCAATTTCAAAAACAGCATCACATTACTAAGACAGAGTGAAATTAAAGGATGGATCAACAGGTTTGTTGCTTAAAAGAGCAGTGTGAACATTATTCAGAGCTTCTCTTTTTGTGTTCTACGCAGTATATAAAGTAATACAAGTTTAAAACTATATGAGGGTGACTGTATTATTAAAAAAGTATAATTTTTGAACGAAGTATCCCTTTTTACTGTAGTTATGTCACATTCAGAGGTAACCAGTATGAATGGAAATTTATTTTAAGCTTTCTCAAGGTACTGTAGTCCAAAACTACTGATAAGTGACAGAATAAATGTAAATCTGTAATTCTGTAAATCTGAGTTGACATGAACTGTGGCCTACTACAATGTAATCCGACAGTACTGTGTAGTGTGGCATCATATCATGACACCATATGTCATCAGAACCCGCTGATTAAATCCCTGATCCCTCGCTGGGCAGCAGGACTACAACACTGAGTGGTCAGTTTCCAACCTTTTTAAGGCCTGCTGTCAGAATATTTCCAGAAACCAGTACCATTGTCACCATGTGCCATGCATGTAACCTTTGTCGTTCCCTCAAGCTGAGTCTCGGACAACAGCATACGATAGCAGGCATTTAGTTTTGCATTACTCAGGAAGGGATTGGTATAGCAGGAAATGAGGAAGTGGTTCTATGAAATTTCTCCAGTGAAATGAGAGGATTCTGGGTAGAATAACATGATGAAATCTGACCTCCTTTGGTATATACAAGGCCCCCTTCATTCCAGGTTTGGCTTCTGCTGTAATCAAGACTCAAGCAGCTCACTTCGTCAAATATTAATCTGAAAGAGGAGAGTCAGTGGTTGCAGCTTTTATATACATAGCACTTGAGAGCTCTGTGTTTGGAGTGTATGGAACAGAGATATTATTCTAATTTGGAAGGTGACCCCGTGAAGGTGGCGGAAACACTTCAAAATGACTGCAAAACAGGATGAAGCAATTAGATACACACATTAATTTTGCATTTGAGTTAAAGCCATAGCTGTTTTGCTGCTTGCATTTCTTTGCTGTGTTTATTAAGCATAGCCTATGAACAATTAAACCATCAGAAAGTCAGTAGTCAAGCATACATGTGCTGTAGACTGATACATGTTTGATGAAATGCGGAAGAGAGTCACTGAAAGGCTCTGTGACCTACTTAGGTCATTGATTTTCACCTATGCTTCTTGACATGTTTCAGAAACACAAATAATGAGTTAGGGATTCAAACAGCAGTCAGCCATTTTGGCTCCTAAGGGTGTTCCTGTGAAGATTTCTTACTAATCATCTCTCTTTCGTCTCACTGTCTTAACAGCTGACCTAGACTGCACAAAAGGTTTTGTATAATGACGTTTTTCTATTTTCAAGCTGATTCTTTTTTTAACTTGAAAAGTTTAATTCCAGGAGGTAGAAAACAGACCACACGGTCTCGCCACACGCCACTGTATGTTTCTTTATTCTGTCTCCTGTATTGTTCTTGAGACTTAACCTGAATTTGTTGGAATAGTTAACTTAAAAACTATTTTTACTTCAAATTCAGAGTTTCTTCTGTGGAATGCTTATATGATAACAGACCATGATTTAAGTTATTTAAATCACCTCCCAGATCTCATTGATGTTTCCACATATGCTGTACAACAAACTCAGCATGTTGAAGTTAGTTTCAAGACATGTGATAACCAAATACATGTTCCTTTGTTCGTTTGGACTTCTTTGTCATAGTTCTTGTGTCTTAGTTTCCTGTGTCCTGGGGTTTGTAGTCCTGTTGTAGTTTTATTTATGATCGGTCCCCCATGATTGTTTGGCTCTGTTTTTAATTGGTCTGGTTTTCTGTAATGCTGAGGAACTCTGAGGTGACTGAGAAAGGATCTAAGTGCAGATGACAAATAACAATAATGAAGATAAACAAGACACAAGAACCATAAGACACAGGAACAGAACTAAGTAACCGCAACAAAAACCATGGCAGGATAAGAACAGGAAACAAAAAGACCAGACCTTCAACGTAATAGTCCAACACAAGACACACAACAGTGAACATATGACATAAACAATGACGTTTGATGTTTTTGAATTTTGAACATTCACATTAAAAGCTAGTGAATTTTTGGTAAATATGGACTTAAAGGGGTCATATGATGCTTAGATCATTATTTGTGTATTTGGTGTAACAGAATTGTTGACATGCTTTAATGTTCAAAAAACACATTATTTTTTAAAATACTGTACATTATTGTAGGTCCTCTATGCCCCGCCTCTCTCAAACATGTCGTTTTCTACAAAGTCCCTCTTTCCGACAAGCGCAGTCTGCTCTGATTGGCCAACTGACCCAGTGCACTGTGATTGGCCGAACATTGTAAGTACTCGTCGGAAATGTAACACCCCTTTCCATAATCGCAAGCTTCATCTTTTAAAATAAATCTAAAGACAGTTAATAATCCAGTTAATGTCCTTATTTTTATCATCAGTTCAAGCCCAAAAGGGGAACAGACACAGTGATGATGCTTGTATGTGTTTGCTGTACACAAGCCACGGACGGTTAAGACAGCTGACTCCGGGTCACAAAAGCGAGGCATGAACATTCAGCAAAACATCTTCTTTTGTGTTCCATGCAAGAAAGAATGTCTTACAGGTTCAGAATTACACAAGAGTGAGTAAATGAAGACAGAATGTTTAATTGTGAGTGAACTGACTAATTTTTAAAATAATATTTTCTAAAATAACTTTTAAACAAGACTGTGACCTAAATGATCAACTGCCTGGCAATGTAAGAGAAGTAAAATGTTAAAACTGACTAACCTTCCCTTTAATTTCTCTAAAGATTCAAGCTCCCTGCTCAATCCCTGTAGTCATGGAAACGCAGTGTCTGACATCAGCTCTTCAAATGAGTATTTTCCTCCTGCTCCTGCTGCAGCATTTGTATGGTCACTTGTTTGGTGTACAATGGCATCAATTGTACAGTCACCTTGAGTAAATGCACCACTAAAAAGGGAGTAAGCCCTACTGTTTGAATGGATGTTTCAAGCACAAGATGGTTTAATGCTTTTTTGTTTATCCATTTTGCTTTGCAGTTCAGCCTACGATGCTTATGAGGTAAAATGCTTTTGCTTATTACTTCCTTTAAAGAGGCAAATTAGTCTTTTCCTGCAAGTTTGTCAGCTACAGGCTACAATAAAGAGCAATTAACTTCCTTCGACCTACTGGGGGAAATATGCCATAGTGACTTTTCTGCATAAATTCATGTAAATTATTAGATATTTATACAGTTAACCTCAAATTAGGCTCAATACTAGTGATGTGCAGGCATGCTTTATGTAGAGCTCCTTAGACAACCCCAAGGACACTAATTATTAAGTGTGCTGAGATGTTTTCTTTACGATAATGTCAGTTAAGACAGCAAGTTCCTTGGTCTTCTGCAGTTCACACATGATCTGGCTTGATGTTTCATTTACATTTATCATCTCATTTAACTGGTCACCTGGTCTGTGGATGAAGCCGTGCTCCTTTGTTAACCGATTGGTGATTGCCGAGGGTCATTGTTGGCTGTCTGTAAACATGCAGGTTAATGCATCTATGTTCGTGGTGTCAGCTTTGTGCCACACAATCAGAGCTGGGGTGTAGCACTCAAAAGCTCTGCATTTGAACAGGCACTCCAGCACTGGCCATCACAATGCTGCTGCATAATTCTCCTTCATAGCATCAGCAGGCTGCGCTTCATTTGCCTGCCCTCTGACTGAAGGCATGCCACCAGGAACACTTCTTACCACGAGCACAGTGTGGAGGAGAAGCCATTTCCTCTCTCGTCTGTCATGAGTACACGCAGTGTGTCTGCTGTCATGAAACACAAGTCTTTTTTTTGGAAAAAAATAGCCCATTGCATTCATCATTGCATTCCTGATGCAGGTTCATCGATACAGGATTGATGGCAGAGTCGGTCAATATTTATTTCGTTTTTTCTTTTTGAGATTTTTATCATCAACAACAAAGATGAAATAAAAAATGATCCTGATGATAAACTATTTAAAGCAGTAAACTGAACCACTTGCTAATGGCTTATTTAGCTGTAACTGTAATATACTAAACAGTTACCTAGTTACTTCTAAAATAGCTAATTAATTAGCTTCAGTATTATTCATTATATGCTTGTATTTTTTGTTGATACATTTTTATATGTCTGATAAATGTTTAAATTAATAAATGTTTATACATGTTCATAATAAATATAAAATTCTGCACATCATTAATAAATGTTTATACATGTTCATAATAAATATAAAATTCTGCACATCATCAACTGAAGTTGTTATTTTGTTCAAATTATATGACATTTCAGACAGTAAAATGGGTTCAAATATATCAATATAATATGATGAAATATTGAATTTTGTTGTGATAGGTTTTATCTTGTTGGAGAAAAAAATCCCAGCTTGTTATGTTGTTAAATTTGCTAAAGTTAGTAGCATCTGTACTTTTTATTTAGTTGCTTCTTTGTGGATTTCATTTTACAAAAATGTATAGAAACCATTATACTGTATTACTTGTGAAACAGTAATTCAGTGAATTAATTCAAGGATTCATCTTACCCAGACCAGTAACTTGTTATTTTGAATTATTCATTAAAAGAACCAGTTCATTAGAATAATATGCATGTTAATGAGACCACACTGGCCATGCTTTTTCTTTCTTTCTTTTTTTTTTTTTTTGCTAGTGAGAATCACTCAATAGAAAGATGTTTTCTTGCCAGTATTTTGCTGTACACTGTCTCTTGAAGTCATCACATTAAATTTGAACATTTCAGGTACTGTAAATGTGATGTCTTTTGCTGTGGCACTGCAGGAAACACTGACCTATGCCTTTGTGTGTCCCTTTGTCTTCAAATTGTTCATATGTCTGTGCCTTTACAGTGTTATATATCTGAGGATTGTTATGAGGATATTAACAGTATGAGTACAACAAGTGTCTAGACGTGGAGCGATTGTGCAGCTGATTAAATGGAGTTATGTTGGACAGAGGCAGGACATTGTTGTCACAAGTCTCCAAATAATGTAAGTCTCGGAGCAGACTTTAATATGACCATGTCAGTCAGCCATCCACTCTTTGCTCTGCTCCGTGTCCAAGAGCAGTCAGGTTGATGAATGGCGCCCATTACTCTGAGGGTTATGGGCTGGAGCAGATGGGTGGGTATTTGGGCCTTGAGCGAGAGGAGTATTTTACCCCGACCATAGCAGTGAGATCTCTTGTCTCACAGAATGACCAGCACATGCTCCGTAGTCCTCATTTCCCCATTGGAAGCCGCAGCATCATTAAGTCCCACCGAAGAAACAAGGCTCCATCAGACATCTCGCTGATTTCATGCATGAGGATCCACTGTATCGTTGCTTGCAAAACATTTTTCTCTTCTCGTTCGGGATGTTTAATGGCCTCAGCCATGGCACCAGGCGTAATGACAAATAAATGGAAGCGGTATGAGCGTTTAGGGTGAGGCTTAGGCTTGAAAATGGGATTTCTGCACAGAGAGGGAGTGGTAGTCTAAGTAATAACATGTTGCCAGCAGAGCCATGGATCAACGGCACGTTAGCTGTCAGCAAGAAGGAAGAACTTACAAGTTCTGGGTTATTCAGGGTTTCTGCAATGCATCTCTTTGTGGCAGCTGGGAAGATAATTCAGTTGTGTTCACAACTCTTGGCACCTTCATACCTAAAAGTGCTCTGGAAATTGCCTTCTCTGGAAAGAATGAATGTATGAACGTACTGTATTAATCATGGAGTTATCCACAGACTGCATTTCATTTTATCACATTTGTTTAAATTACCATTTTGGCAGAAGAGATTTCCATCTGAAGGGCAGTTTTTCAGGCTACAGGACTGCTTAAAGGTGACATATTATGCCCCTTATTACATTATGTAATATAAGTCTCTGGTGTCCCCAGAATGTGTCTGTAAAGTTTGAGCTCAAAATACCCCACAGATAATTTATTATATAATTTTGAAAATGCCTATTTTGAGTGGAAGCAGATACACACTGTTTTTCGTGCCTGTCTCTTTAAATGCAAATGAGCTGCTGCTACCTGCCCCCTTTTCCAGAATAGAGCTGCTTCATTACAGCTCTGACCTGATAAAAACATCTCTTATGGTTCTGATTATCATTTTTATCACACTGAAACTATGCGTTTTAAACCATGTTAGTTTAAACTTCTGATATACGGTTTTCTGAGTGCACACATGTGAAGTATATGGACAGAAAGCGGCTGTCACAGCATGTGAGTACTAAACTAAGTTCTTATTCACACACGTTTACGTTAAAAACACACAAGTTACAAAAACAGTCGGTTATGTCACTGAAGGTTTTAGATCTGTGTGGCAGCAGCAATATACAGTAAATAAATCAATAAATCCACTGCTCTGTTGTCTCCTCTGAGGCTGGAACTCTAAATAGTTGTCTATGCTCATCTGTGCAGCCAAAGACAGAACAGTTAGCATGTTTTGCTCAAACTTTCACCATGGCATTAGAGCTGGTACACCGTTGTCTCTTGCGAAATCAAAATGACGACGCCGTGGGTATAAATTTACAGATTAATGGGCGATAATATTGCAATAGCCGGGTTTCCATCCAAAGTTGCGAATTTAACTTATGCGCAAAATTGGAATATCACACAAAACATTTGTGAACAAGCACCGTTTCCATCCAACGAGTCAAAGAGAACAAAATCATCACTTCCTGATAAACTGGCACTTTACGTCACTAAGAAAAGTAAGAGAAGCTACTGAATATAATAATTTTCATATATAATAAATTACTTGCACATCAGAACGAGCAGACGAAACACAATGAATGCAGTTATTGCTTTCGGAGGTGGATGCTTCTGTTGGGAACGCAGTCGTTTAACAGTTCTGGGAGCCAATTATACAGAAATACTTTGATGACAAACTTTGCTCTGACATTTCCGAATGACCATAACAACATTTCAGATACTGTGGAATGAGATCGGTCCGCTGGTTATTCAGGATTTACTGTCCCATAGCGCAAAGTCACATGACTTTTTTGATGTGCTTGGAGGAATTTATTCGCAAAATGCATCTCCATCTCCCATTATTCGCATTAACCCTTTTTCGCACTAGTCAAAATCCACCGCAAGCGAGCGTAATAACTTTTTTGCAAATTAAGGCATTTTTATTCGAAATTCAGCATTTCCATCACTCTATTCTGATGCGATACTTCAAAAACTAAGCTAATGAGATCCCTTTGCAAACTCACTAAGGGAGCGAAATCAGACGGCCTCGTTTTCTCAGACGCTTGCAGAAAAAGGCTTACCGAAACAAAGTTACTGGGTTAACCTTTTTCATGTTTCCTTGGTTGGTAGATGCACTGGGGACCTGATTATAGCACTTAAAACCTGGAAAAGTCAGATTTTCATGATATGTCACCTTTGTCACCAAGGAAATTTTCATGAAATGTCACCAAGGAAAACACTGTAAAGAAACTAGATGGCGTTCTACTTAGAGGAACTCGGAGCTGGCCTGTGTTCATCCCTGACTACATTCTGCCTTTTATCCCAGCCTGATGCTCTACCGAGGGCCACATCACAACAATTATCCAAAATGGCAGTAATTACCCCCACCTCCCCTCCCTGGCTCTCCAGAGGAGACATCCTGGGGAGAATAGAGGACCTCAGGCCAAGAAATAATTAACTTGATAATGGCCTTCCTTTCCACAGCCATTCTTCTCGCTCTGTCTCTTTCCACATTTCCACCAATTACAAAGATATATTGTTTTAAACCTTCTTTGGAACAGTATACTAATAGCTCTCCTTACTGTTTGTTTGTATACAGTGTCATTCGTCTTCAGGTAGGAACGGTTGATTATCTCAGAGTCTGAAAATACATTGACGTCACGGTGATGCAACTTGCTTGATTCTTTGCTCTTGCTTATCAGAGCCTCGAGCACAGCTTCTTCTGAAGGTGATGTATTGGGGAAATTTTTTTAATGCATTTTGTCATTTTTCATCCCTCTACCAAGCCGCTGTATAAGCTTCGTACCATAAAATGAGGCCCCCTGACAAACTGCAAAGCACTAATAATGGTTCAGTGCACTCAAAACAATATGGCTTTCACAGTTCACAACCAAGATGTTTAAGTTCCAGTCTTCTGGAAAAGATAGCAGTAATTCAACACTTATCTTGGCATAGCCCCCTCAAGCACTACCACCAAAGTTCACGAGTGTGTCATGTTCATGCTTAAGCTGCTACATTACATGTGCGGTGGTTGATTCACTTGGTAGTGCCAGGTTTTTGCCAACATGCAGAGAAAAAAAACAATCTTTTCAAATATCAGAATATACATATCACACATATATGAACTTTTTTTGTAAGGCAAGATTAGTTCAAATTCAAAAATGTCAAGGGTTGCAACTGTATTGTGTAAAATGTATTGTGCTTATTAATTAATTTTTCATTATGTTGGTAAAAAATACTTTTTACCTTAAAAAGTACATTTAAAAACATTTTTGAAAGATTGTGATAAAGATTGCGATAGAAAGATTCAAGGTATAAGGAAATGTGTTATTCATTTTTAACTGATGGTTACACCACATGACATTTTAAATAATTATGTCTTTGATCATTACATTTAAACTTTAAACTTCTTGAAAATTGCATGACTGTTTCTGTACAATCAAAACCATATGAAACCAACATGAATGCATGAGTACATCTGGCACGTGTTTTAAACTTTACTTTTCTTAATCTTAGACATTCTTATTTGTTATTGATCCATTAACCAGTTTATGGATCATAGCTTTAGTCGGGGTGGAGAATGTGTGTTTACACACAAACAAGACACAAAAAACATTCAGTGTTAGCAGGGTGACTAGCTTTGGTCTTGTGGTCTGTGCTTGGCATTAGTCAATCAATGCACCCTCTCAGCCACTCCATCATGTTACAGACCTTACAAAACAAGGGTACTTGGTTCAGTTTCATGTGACACAAAGGTGTGAACATTTCAAGCAAAAATTCCCACAGCAAGCATGGTGCTGGTTTGCAGACACAAATGTCCAAAAGCCCAAGCTACTTGTCTCGGGGTCTTAAAAATCGAGGTGGATTTATGCGCGTGAGTGGAGCTCGATGGATCCCTGAGCTTAGTGAAGGGGAACAAATGCACAGGGCTGCTTTTGCCCTCATGCCTGTGTGCTCTAGATGCAACGGGAGATTCAGCCCCTTGGCTTCTGGACAGGAACACTTTGATCTCTTTACTGTATTTATTGTAATTATTGCTACAAAGGCCTTAACCATATTGCCTTATTTTATGATAAATGTCAGAGATAAATATCTATGAAAAAAGAGTCTATAATAGCAGTGCTATGAATAATAGCCTTATTTTGAAATTTCATCCATTTGAACCCTGTTTCCTGTTTTAAAAGTTTTTTTTCAACAGACATCTTGGCAGTAGTTTGATATGGGTGATGACGGTGGTGGTGGGTGGGATTAGGCTGGTTCCTGCTTTGGAGGGAGCGTAACACTCAGCATCTGCACGAGTGCCATGCTGATCTCTTCCTGCTGTATGCTTTTAAACAATGAAATTGGACATAATAGCAGTGTTGATTTGATTCTCAAGCTGAACTATTGACATGCAATGTTGAGAGTTTGAAAAGAGCATCCTTTTTTTTAAGGACAAACAGGAAAGAGAAACAATTTGGAGAGGTTTGGCATTCTTGGGTAATCACTTTTAGCACTGAGCATAACCTTATGTTGAATAGTATGAACATATTCATTTATAATTGTCTTTGCTATTTAGCCATGTAGGTCTTTACCATTTTATTTGCATGAATAAATACAGTAATGGAGTATATTATATTTTTAGATTTTGATAATTGATATTTGGATATTATGTGTATATATATATATATATAGAGAGAGAGAGAGAGAGAGAGAGAATAGTTAACAAGTGAGTGATTTTATACACAGCATTTGTCCGCCCACCAATCACATATATTTGTGTTGAGTGTTTTAAGGAGAAATTAAACATTTTATGGAGCATTATATGTCATTAATTGTTAATTTTATTGGTCATTCTGTTAGTTTTATTAGCTATCATTTGCATACACTTGTAAATCACTTGTTTAACACAAAATACAATATTATAATCACCTGAAAGATGCTGAATGTTTGTGCTGGCATCCCACATCGCCTTTTGTGTGTATAAAAAAACGGCTGTACATAATAATGACTATTTATTACATATTATGTAAAATTCCCTTAATGCGGAATGAAAAATGTGATGTGAAAAAGAAAAATTTTCTCCAAACCTCCTTCAGCAACGCTCTCACCACAGGACTCATCTGTGCTGTAAGCACATGCATTAGTGTAAAACATTTACCTATGACCGCGTAGCTGCAGACTTTTATCTTTGTTGATTTTTTTTATTCCAGGAAGTGGTTTTATTAACATTAGAAAAGCTGAGCAGAAAGAATGTTCACATTGGACTCCATAACCTGAGAAGTTTTGATTTGATAACAGGCAATAAAAGGCCGTTACCGGGTAGAATCAGCAGAGGGAGAAAAGATTAGTGATTGAAGAAGAAAAAAATGGGGTGTGATTGATGTGCAGGCTACCGAATGAAAAGAGACAAGTGTTTTTGAATTAATTTCTTATTCTTTCAATTGTATGTGCATGCGCTTTGGTCATTTTCTGCATGTTATTAAGCCACTTTATAAGGAGCAGACTCGATGAGACATTCTGTTCCTCATTTACTCTCTCTCTCTCTCTCCCAGTACTGAAGTCTTCAGGTTGCATACTTGGGTGTAGTAATTTGCCATTGACTGGCGACAGGTGCAGCTGCTGCCGTTGCCACTGTTAACAAGCCGTTTCATCATGGTTAGCTTGCCGTGATTATCCCTTGTTGTTGCCACAATACCACGGGTGGCCATTTTATGATGCTGAAGATGTCAGAGGAAATAGTTTCATTAATAATCCTTAGCCTACTGTCCTTTCCGAGTCATTTGCTTCTGCAATTGTATTTTTATGTGTCCTCTTCTATTTTCCATCAGATACACGCAGATTAATGAGCAAATCAAGCTAGTGAACGATCTGACTAAAAAATGTTTGTTTACAGTTTTGTTCATAGAGATGTGGTTAAAGACGTAATATGTAAATTCTACCAGTTGTCCTAATTACTAATGCTTCCATAAATAACCGGTTTGTTATAGTTGAGTATTTCCTGAGGGAGCTGGTTCCTTCTAATATGTTTTTCTAGAAGGATATATTTGGTGTATTCAATAAACATCCTCTGAATCTACACATGATCGGTGCTTCAGAGCTTAAAATCTGGGTTTATATGTTTTTCTCCTCTACTGGAGGTCTAGAGTCCGTTCACAGAAGAGACGATGTGTCACCAGCAGTAAGTCATGTGGTCACTGTGCAGAGCTGACTTACCATGCTAATGGCTCGACTGACAGGACTTTGGGGCTCAGTCCTATAAACACAGACTTGCCCTTTGCCATACTCTTGTTGAGCAGCTGACCCGAGAGCATTGTTTGATTCTGGGTCCAAAATTGACCCAGATAATTAAAAGAATGTTCTAGGTTCAGTTGGTAGCATTTGTGGGATACATAGTAAATTGCAGAAAATATTTTTTACTCAGGCACTTATAATGAAAGTAAATGGGACAATGCAACCAACAGATAATGTACAGTTACTCTCTCATTATTGCAAAATAATCCTGAACAAGGTGATTTGGTTCTGAACATAAAGCAGAGTGGGACTGTATAAATATTAGTGTTAGGGGTTAGTTCACCCCTTCATCTTAAGAATACAAATTAAGATATTTTTGATGAAACCCAAGAGCTTTCTGACACTCCATAGACAGCAACTGAAATATTTTATGGCCCAGAAAGGTAGTAAGAACATCCTTGTTCAACCGTAATGTTATGAAGCTACGAGAATACTTTTTGTGCACAAAGAAAACAAAAATAATTACATTATTCAGGAATTTCTTCTCTTCCATCTCAGTCGACGCGTGTTCACCAGACTACCAAGATGCTTGCATGTGATGATGCTGCTGACGCAGAACCTGGATGCGCTGTGCCTTGTTTGCAAGCAGAGGAATGCACACGCATGCCTCATGGTACTCCCGTGAACACAACACAGAAGAGAAGAAATTGCTCAATAAAGTAGTGTTGTCAAAAGTACCGACTTCGGTACCTGTTTCCCCCACATTTTTAAAATTTCAGTACCAACAGGTACCGAAGTTAAACGTACCAAACTTTTGACAATACTAGAATAAAGTTGTTATTTTTAATTTCTTTGAGCACTAAATTTTTTGAAAACGTCATAAAATTAAGGTTAAACAATTAATGTCACATGGACTATTTTAACTATGTTCTTAGTACCTTTCTGGGCCATAAAACCTTTCAGTTGGGTTGCTGTCTATGGAGGGTCAGAAAGCTCTTGGATTTCATCAAAAATATCTTAACTTGTGTTCCGAGGATGAATAAAGGTGTTATGGGTTCGGAATGACATGAGGGTGAGTAATTTATGACAGAATTTTCATTTTTGGGTGAACTATCTCAGTAAGTGGTTTATTTTATGATAATTACAGCTGAATGTATATCTTTCCACCTTCCCACTCTTTTACACTGAAGTAAATGCATAAATACGTGGACATGAAATTTAGGTTTTGAGATGGACAAGTTAATTTTTGATCAGTTTACTTGTAGAGACAATGACGAGACAGAACATGAGCACAACTGAGTCAGAAACACAAGCTTCTAAAAATAGCACCTGGTGTTATCATTAACTACAAGTATTAAAAAGCATTTATGGTAATTGAAAGAAAGCTAAAATAAAATGAAATTTAACTTTTAGATGAAAAACTTAAAAATAAAAAAAATCATCTGAAAGGATTAAGTTGAAATATTAAAATTAACTAAAACTTGAAATAACATAATATAATATAATATAAAAACTGCCCCACTTTAGTTTGGTGACCAATTCTCACTATTAACTAACTATTAACTACTCAATAAACTTTTGCCTCAGTAAACTCCTCTAATTTGCTGTTTGTTAATAGTAAGGTAGTTGTTAAGTTTAGTCAATATGCTAATATGTATGCTAATAAGCAACTAGGTCGACCTCTAATCAAAAGTAACGACTAAAAGTTGAAATACTTGAAATAACTTGAAATAGAATTAAAATGAAAACATTAAAATGAAAACAAAAATAAAAGCTAATTCAAAATATGAATAAATACTAAAAGTATATAAAAGATACTAAAATAACTCTAATCAGTGTTATTTTATCCAGTGTATTTGACTGCTGAAATCATCCAAAAGATTTTGTTTTTGTGATGATCAACATTACAGGTTTGCCATTATATTATGCTTTTCAAACGCAGAATATTCCTTACATACATTAGTGACTATAATCCAGTGCTGTTATGTTGTTAAAAATGTTTATGTTACATTTTTTAAGTTTTATGTTTTTTTTAACAAGTTTAGTGATGAGATATATTCATTAAAATAGTTTGCGATGATGTTGTGGTGGTGTCCTATTGTCGTCCAAAATTAAACCCTCAAACGTTACTTCTGAATGTTGATTAATAGCATCATGATTGTAGCAAATAATCCATGCTATATCTATCAATGCCAGCCTTGCTTTCTCCTTCATTGTGTGTTCAAAGTGAGGAGTGTGTTCCCATGACAACATGGCCAAAGCCTGCTCTGCAGATCATGGATGTGCGCCTTGTCATTGTTTGCTTTGCAGATCATGGATGTGCGCCTTATAAATGTCACATGAACACCAGAATTTTGTTTTCAGTTACCTCGGCCAAAGCCTGCTCTGCAGATCATGGATGTGCGCCTTATAAATTTCATTCAGCATAAATGTTCAGGAATGGTATTTGTAGCTAGAGCTTAGTCTTGGTCAGTAGGTTGAAATAAAACTTAATTGACTGTTGATGATGATGTGTCTAGTTAAATGTTGTTACAGTGATTCATTTTCACAGTAGTCATTAATTTGTCGAGGCGTTTGTCTGTCGGTCAATTCTTACAGCATATTTCACTTCTGAAAACTTTTATTTCTACACCTGCTGTTATCTTGGAATTTTATTAGCATTTTTTGGAGAATGGACAATTTCCAAGACAAGGAAATTTCCAGACAAGAAGAAAAGCGTGTTTTTGTGGTTACTGATGACCAGAATTAAGTAAATATGGAGGAAATATGCAGATGAGTTCTTTTAAAAGCCTGCTGTTTTATTCAGCGTTATGAACAGCATAACTTCAATCGACTCACCCTGCAGTGCCTCATCTCATATTCCTGCTCTTCATACGCCACAGTCTATTTTCAACACTTCTATTTTTGACACTGAAGCTCACTGGCTAGTGAGCACTACCAAGTATGATGGAGTGTCAGAAATAGAGATGCACTGCTTGTGTAAGAACGTCTGTTGTATCATCATTGGTTGTAAGCCAAAAATAGCCTTCACATAAATGCTCAAAGGCATACTGGAAACAGAAGTGTCTTGCTGGTTCAACCTGAGGGGTCATATGACACCTCCGATTTTTGAACAGCAGATTTTGAACAGAACTTGAGCTTTGATGATTAAGTTGCACAATTATTTTAGGCAAAAAAGTGTTTGTCTAAAGTTCCTAAATTTGGCAAGTCTAATGGAGTCCAAATCCTTGAATTGTAGCCCCCCCGTGGAACAACAAAGTAGTTATCATCATATCAAAGCTGCTCATTTCAGATGATATTTTGCTTGGTTTATTATAATTAATGTGTAATGTGTCAATGTGTATCTATATTTATATTTATTTATGTAAACACAAACATAGATATATTTAAATGTATGTTCATGTTTATAATACTATTAATAAAACTATATATCTACAGTATATCTCCAATTTTTTTTATTAAATCATTTGTAGGGCTGTGCTATATGGCAAAAAAAAACACAACAAAAAAACAACAACAACTAGGGCTAGATTTTTTCAGAACATTTGAGTGATTCTTGATTTCTACGATTTTTAACTTATCAACTTGAAAATGTAACTACAACATGATTCAAGTAGCTTTTTCTTTATTAACCCTCTAGTTAAAGAAATTTCTATTTTAAGTGCACCACACATGAAGTTCTCAACATGATCTAAATGTTAAACAAATCACTTGTTAACTATAAATATCTTTGCATATGTTCAGAAATAATACAAGGAAAATGCTTTAAACAGATATCAAAAGTTAAGATAATTCAAATTCAAAATGACTGAATGTATAACACCAGTAGACTATTACCTATAAATGCTCTCTAAAAACAATGAACAGCAGCTTTTAGCATGATGTCACCATGATGCAAACATGAAATTACAGACAGTAGTAGTTCTTTACAGGTTTTTATTTGATTGTGCTTTTCCATTATTTCTCTATGTAAACACGCGTTTGACTGTTGGGTTCGCATCTCTTGCAGCATCTCATGCATGAAACGGCATTCTAAAAACGTGGCACTCAAGTTAAAAGAACTTCAGTGCAACTCCCACCTTCCTGCATTTTTCCTATTCCACTGCCAGCGTCACATCTTTGTCAACACAAAGCGCATTCTGTGTGAATGGCACCTAGTGATACATTCTAAGTATGGTCCTTTACAGAGCGTCTGTAACGGTCTGGTGTGTACACAAGCACACGAAGGAATGCAGTTCCACAAGTATTCTTTTAATGATCTACAGAATGAGATGGGCACAACCAGACATACATCAAACATTAGCAGACAAAGGAACATAGGGGAACACAGACTTTAAATACTAGGAACTTAATCATGGGGAGAAACAGAAACAGGTGTAGAACTAATTAATCAAAAAGCGGCCCACCGTGGAGTTGACGGCAGGAGGAGCCATGGTGGAGAAGGGAAACAACACCAGGGGGCCGACTGACGGAGACTGAGTTGATGGATGAGGAGCCCAGGATGGAGAGGAGCAGACAGAGAGCTAGGGCGATACCGACGATCCGGAGGGCCAAGGCGGAGCTGAAGGCTCAGGTGACCAAGGCGGAGGAGGGGCTCCAGAAGACCGTGGTGGAGCCAGAGCGACAGAGGATGAAGGAGGAGCCAGAGGGAAGGAGGAGCCCGACAGAGCCAGAGGGACGGAGTGACGAGGTGAAGCCAGAGGAGTGGAGTCCCGAGGCAGCGGATGGTCGATGACTGACCAAGGCGGAGCCGGAGAGATGAGGGAGCCCAGTGGAGCTGGTGGGATGACGGGCCACGGTGGAGACAATGGAGCCAGGAGCCAAGGTGGAGCCGATTGGTCGGAGGGCCAAGGTGGAGTCTGGGTCTCAAAGGCTGGAGGCTGAGACAGGGCATCCTCCAACCCCGAGGTAGCTGGTGACAGGAAGTGCCGAAGCGCAACCGACTCACCGGACATGGGGTGCTGAGGGTGAGCTGAGGGGCATTCCTGAGGCAGCAAAGACAGGACTGATGGACAGGCTGGCTGATACAGAGGAGGAGGGAGTGGGAGGCTGGGTGGGAACACAGCAGGACATGAGCTGGGCGGAACCAGTGGAGCCGCAGGAGATTCAGGGGCATAGAGTAATACTTCTCCAAACCAGTCTATTAAGTCCATTTTAAAGATGTCCATAAGTTCCTCTGAATACAGTCCAGAAACCAGATGCAGCTCACCCTCAGTCACGGGAGTGTGGGCGGGGCTTCCCTCCAAGTCCTCGATCTCCACCAAACGCCCTCGGGAACGGACAATGTTGCTGGCTCACACACTTGGTCAGACGATGCTTGAAGCTCAGGCTCCGTGGCGATGATTGGTTCAGTCGCGACGGGCTCATGCTCTCCGTCTGCAGTGGGCTCAGTGCAGCGAGATGACGGCTGACTGGTCTCTGGTTCATGAGTGGGCCTGGAGATGTTTTCATCGGTGGGGCAGATGGAGAAATACAGTCCATTTCTCTCCAGCACCAACTCCACGAAAGCAGCTAAATCCTCCACGGGACCATTTGCTTACACCGCTCGCTCAGGCTGGTGATGTTGAATGGGAAGTGTGTAAGGCACACCAGATCTAAAAAGTCCCTGGTATTGTCCTCCAGCGAACGGTCCTGTTGCTCCAGGCACAGGAGTTGAATGGCTGGAATATCCATCCCGGGAGTGGGGAAAAACAAAACAATAAAGAAAGAAAAATGCCGCTAATTTTACTCACTTTGACGGTCTGCTATTCTGTAATGGTCTGGAGTGAACACAAGGGGACGACGAAGGAATACAGTTCCAAAAGAGTTCTTTAAATGATCCACAGAATGAGACGTGCACAACCAGACATAAATCAAAAGATAGCAGACAAAGCAACATAGGGGAACACAGACTTTAAATAATAGGAATGCAATCAGGGAGAAACAGAAACAGGTGTAGAACTAATTAATCAAAAACCATGGCAACAAACTAACAAACAACAAACATGCACCGACATGTGGTTGGATCATTCTTTTCTATTTACTGTAAACATTGATATATTGTCAAAGTGTCTAATTCTAACGTTTGGTAATATTTCTATTCAAAATCATGATTCCTCGATTTATAAAAAATAAAATCGTGGCAAAACATTGAATTCGAATCAATTGATAAAATCGGAAAAATTGCCCAGGCCTAATCACTTGATATATTTTTTAAAGGTGTCATGACATGGGTTTTTTTATTTTATTATTATGGTCCCCTAGGTGCAATTATAGTATTACTACAGTTTTTTTTGAATTTTTTTTAATTTTTTTTAAAATGTAGTGAATTATGACATTTTCCCACCCTGTTTTCTCATCCTTTGATTCAAACAGTCTGTTTTTGGGTTGTTTCCCCTTTAAGAGTTCAGTGTTAAGGCCCGCTGTTATGATTGGCTAATGAAAGTGCCTATGGACCAATTATTAACACCCCCAGCCAGAACATTTGTGGATTGAGCGTAACTGTTTAGTAGCGGGTGATGCATTCGAAGCGATGGCTCTTGCAATGATAAAAACCTTATATGTTTGAGCACATCTGCGTGGCATTGTAATTTTCCTGTACACAGACCCACTCGCTGTCCGTCGACTGAACACTTGTGAGGCGCGCGGCGCAACAAGGATACGAAATGAGCGTAGTTGTCTTGTGGTGGAGGCGGTCATATGCAAATGGTTGGAACGTCACTTCGCACGGTGACGTCACTTCTTACCATGGATCCAGAACGAGCTGTATTTAGAGCTTGATTAAATAAATGGCTCGTTTATAATGGGGAGGACGTCTTAAGCTATGAAACTTGCAGGACGTTTTAATGGTACAAAGACCTCTTATATTTCATGACCCCTTTAAGGCTTTTTTGTATGAAGAAGTACTTTGCCACTTTTGCAATATGAAATACCTCTAGTTTTGTTTTCTTCCAGCTGTGCTCCATTTTCCAGGCTGCTTTCTTTAGGGTGCTCGTTATCCCATGGTGTCGGACTGTTTTCCTTAATCTTCTTTAAGCATAAGGAAGTGACCATGTCTAAAGTGCTAGAAAAGAGAGAGTCTATAGTTTCTATTACACCAAGTTTTTCTGAGCTATTGGATATGTTGAGGAATTGAGAAAAACCGGGAAGGTTTTTTTATGTTTCCCTGCATTTATCACATGTGAATCCTTCGCAGCTGACAGAGAAGGCTACACTATACATGTGGCAAGCAGTGCACATGAGAAGAAGCCAATACTCACTGTGATTATTGAATAATTCTGACTTACCACTGTTGTTTGATGAACTTGGTGAAAAGCGGAGCAAGAGAGAGAGAAGAAACGCTAGGCGAGAATGACAAGCTAACATGCTAACGGAATGTTAACGCACTGCGCCAGTGGTTTATGTTAAAAAGCTAACAGCCAAATTAGTTTGATTGATAATATCAGAAAAATGGTGAGAATTAAGTTATATTTTAGCAGTTTAAATAACAGAGAGTGAGAGTAAGAGAGAGATTCCAAAAAGGGAGCTACATTGAGCTACAATCGCAAACCACTCAGCAGCACGGCGGACAGGAACTATAGTCACAAGTTTTTGTTTACATAATATATGTGTGTACACTGTGTATATTTATTATATATATAAACACACACACATGCATGTATATATTTAAGAAAAATATATTGTTTATATATTAAATATTTTAATTATATGAATATAAATATACACATGTAAATCCATGTAAATATTTTCAAATTATATATACTGTATGTGTGTGTATTTATATATACATAATAAATATACACAATATTCACACATATATTATGTGGATATATTTATTTATTGGGGTCTCCTAATAAATCTGCACGCTCAAAAACATTTTTGCCTCTAACCAATATATTTTACAAGTTTTATTTATTTTTTTAATAATTCTTTGGTTAAAACAATTCAAGAAGACACTTTAGCAAGCAAGGCAAAAGGCAAGAGGAAATTCTTGACTGGGTCACTGTGTGCAATGTAGAGACATTTCTGGTTATGGCCAGGATGTGAGTCAGGTCAAGCTGACTGCTGTTAATTGACCTCCGGAAGTGTTTACCAGGGACTGAAATATCATTACCAGCATCACAAAATCAAAGATAAAACAGTAAGAGGCTCACATCACAATCAATAGCCCTGCTACATCTTTTCTTTCCTTCAGCACTTCTACACTGCCAAGAGTGTTGCCATAGTGATATGAAATGGGTGCATAGTGCCGCAGAAGTCAGGCTTTCCTGTACATCAGACATGTTTTCACATTCAGAAATTTAAGGTCCATGTTTTTTTCCCATTTACACTCTTCCAATACATTAAAATATGAAAGAAACATACATTTGATTTTGGATTATACAGTATGGTTGTATGTGATGAATATAAATCAAGAAAAAGCTCTCAAGGTTGAAACCCACTTTCTAAGTGAATGAATTGAGAGCAAATACGGCTGCTGATGTAATTATGATTGACATTACCATTCTATGTATATTTATAGACTTTTCTGACTTTATTTTCCTCCCTTTTTGTCTCCTCAGTGTGACAACGCAAAGGGATTGCGGGCCTTCTTTGATGCAATCTGCTATGGTCCGAAACATTTGATGATCTTTGGAGGAGTGTGTCCGTCAGTGACTTCAATCATTGCTGAATCGTTGGAGGGGTGGAACCTCGTGCAGGTTAGTGACATAGCCAGTATCTGGTTCATAAAACCTGCAATGTGATTATTAAATTGCATAATCATTAACAATCCTCTTTTTCCCTCAAAATGCAATGTTTACATGAGAGAGTTCTCATACTTGAAGAATTCATGCCACATATTTGCACTAATGACTTCCTCTGTGACATAAATAAATACTGATATCTTAAATCAAAAGGTTGGCAAAGCTGGGCTAAAAATTTAATCCCAATGCTGATAAAAACTGAAAAAAATTGCACAATTCCCAAAGACCTCTGTTTTAAGCAGACCCGAGGGGGTGTTTAGTGTATTAACACTTTAACAGGAAGTCAGTGTTCGGTTATTCTAAGCCTGTCTCCCCCTCTTGTTTGCAATATCCATTGATATCTCTAATCTGTGTATTAGCGTATCACTGACAAAAGTAGTACTCTCAGGTTGCCATCGGCACATATGGCTCGAGGAAGTTATGTATTTAAAATCTCTCTGATGTGAGGCATGGCGGACTATAAAGGAATTCCACTGAGGAATCTCCTCCGGGCTCCTACACTTTCACTTTTGTGTTGGCAGATGTGTGGTCAGTCTCTAAGCCAGCTGACATTTCACCAAGAGAACCTGGCAATTTTCCAAAACTGTTCCTCCAAAGTGGCTGGTTTCCATGAGATTAATAGAAATTTGTGTATGTCGAAAATATGGACAAAAAGCCAAAAAAAGCTGATAAAGGGTTAAATATGTGACTTTAAAACGAGGATATCCATTATTTTTTCATTATTATTGTTTTCCCCCAACACCCACATAATGTTAGAAATTAGTATTAAGTATTTTGCTCTAAACAGTAATACTATATCAGCCCTCTACATTACGAGTAAATCACTCGCATATGCGACTGAATCTTAACTCTGGGCGACTAAATAAATAAAAGCCAATGGCCAATAAATTGTCAGATTTTACTCGCCAATGTGTGAGTTGGAGACTCTTGACTATTTTCACATACATATATCAGTCTGATGAATAAACTAAAAAATTTACTAGCCAATGGCGATTCAATTGCCAAGGTGTCCATAGAGGGTTGTATATCTTTTTATGACTATTTTTCACCTTCACTTAGAATTAAACATGCAGTTTTTTGGCAAGCCAACAACCCTTGGTGTTTCTGAATAAGTTTTTTTAGTGCAGATTAAATTTCTCCGGGGGTGAATTTTTGGGTTCTTACATTGTTATTTTTCATAGTATCATGAATTCATTTAGATCAGAGAACGTTAGATTACTCATGACATGATCCCTTTAATTTTTCTGTTGATTAATCAGTGTAATAAAATGTTGAAATGCAACACATTAAAATAGCACATTGAACAAAATTTGAAGACATCAACACACTCAGAAAAAAATGTGCAAAATTTAGAGATAAAACAGCTTGTTACTGGTTAAAGGTTCATAGTAATGCCTTACATGGGTACATATTACTACTCTAATGGCTCGTTACGGTTTACTACAGTACAGTACTGTATGATTTGGGATGGTACATCCTGATCTGGCTTGCGTTTTGTTGCCAACAGTACCCTTACTTGATAGGCATATGTCAGAAAGTAGAGATTGACGTGCGAGTGAAAAAGAAATTGCAACATTGTCTGTGTGTGAAAATGTACAAATATAAAATACACTGTTATATTTTTTTGTGTTTTCGCACTCTGATGTGAACAAGCCCAACACGTATGAGCAGCATGGTGGAAAGAGTGAAGGAGGCGCTTTCTTTCCCCTTGTGTTGTCATTCCTGTTGTAGCACGCTCAAGTGACGATTCTCTGTCAACCAGTCAACGTTGTGAAGTGAGTCTAGCTCTACCCTTAAGGTACTGGACTACTGTGCAAGTTGCCCCATTGGAAGAGTCCCAAAAAAGGGTCCCAAAGTGGTATGGTTCACTATTTTGGTGGCATTTACAACTTCTGAAAAAATTGCGTACCGTACAGTACTGAACTGAACCGTAGTGCTCAGTGGAAACGAGCCGTAAGGATGAGGTACAAAGATAAGGTACAAAGCTGTGCCTTTGAGGTACTGCCCAAGTGACAAGCTGTTGTATCCCTAAAGGTACACTTTTTCCACATTGTTTCTGACAGTGAATGAGTCAAGGAAATATCATAAATGGGGGAAAAAATCTTGCCATTTCTGTAATTAATATATTTGTGGACTTGGACTCGGCATGCCTTCCTGAGGATAAGCTTACAGAAGTCCTAATTTGTGGACTAATCTCCCATTAACACCAGATGAGTAGATCTCTAATTAGCCAGGGTGATGGGAAGCGAACACATCCACAATGGGATTACCAGTGACATGCCTCAAAAAGGCTTTTAAACCTGTGACAAAATAATAAAACAAACAAGGGGAGGGGACTGGGCCCATGTAAGAAGTATGAAAAAAAAATGGGATGTGGGTTCCTCATTGTGCAGGAAATGGGGGATGAGATAAGTCAAGCAGGTCCAGGGCTAGTTGCACCAGTTGTGTGTTTGTTACAGCTTAGACTATTTTTGACAAAGGGGCACTAAGTTACAACTTCTGCACTACTAAATACTTTTGCATTGCACCATTAAACTTAGAGCATGTTCACACGGAGACATGGTTAGCTTTATATATAATACGTCCAGACGGATACGACATTTTGGGAGCCTGAAACTGCTATTTGGGAACTTATGAATGGCTGCTGCAACCCTACCTAGGGGTCTAGGATCACTTCATGCATTCATTGCTGGAATCTCTTTCATGATGAAAAATCAGTTTGAAACAGTGATGAAGCAGTGAGCACCAGGTGCACCTCATTACGCTCATCTAGCAGCGTTTCCATTTCCGCGCTCCTCCTCTTGGCCGTGCTGCAGTATTATGAGTCTGGATGGAGAACAGCAGAGGAGGGCCAGAGCACAGACGTCTGGAGATTCCTCAGTCACACCTGCTGATCTGTTTCATAAGAACAGACAAAATGAACACTGAGGCAATGCATTCTCCAGCTTCATCAAAACCACACGTCAACACTTAGATTCTGTACCCTTATTTTTAATTTAAGGCATATGTTTAATGAGAATGGGAGATGGTGTTGAAATGACGGTTGCTTGATGGATTGTGTAATTACATTTAATGAAAGCATCAGACGGTTCCAAAAACAAGAGCAGTTGTGTTTTCACCAATTAAATTATATACACGTGTTGGAACCTCCAGAGATGTGCCAACATGCAAACAGCTCTAGAGTAAACTTTTGACCTCAAGAGCCATTGAAATCTGTTAGGATGTCAGTTTCCACAGGCATTCTGCTCCTGTGTAATTAAATAGTGCTGAGCTTCTTTTGTGCTTCTCAAATCATCACTTGGCATTCAGTGGCACTGAATGGCTCCTCTGTTATGAAGTGGCTTACATCAGTGCTTGCAATGTGCAGAGATATTAACATGACTTGAGTGCTTTGAATCAAATTGAATGTCACCCAGACTGTGAGAGAATGATTATTTTGAGCTGAGACATTCCTTTCTCCCTAAGCGCTTGGATGATATCGTGCCCTCGTGTGATAGTGATCTTTCGTATAGCAGGGAAAACGATAAACACGGGAGAACGCTTTTTTTCTTATGTGACTAATAGGGAGACCTTATTGCAGGCCGGACTCGCAGGTGCTGTTTGTGAAGATATTATAATGTTGAAATGCCCCCCATTGTAGCTCTGATAAAGATAACAATGCTCACAACATCGTAATAAATGTGATTAGATGATATTAAGCATAATGAATCTATTGATATGCAATGCCTAGATGCAATTAGACATTTAGTTGCTCAAGTAACTACAAACCTCCCTTGATAGAGAAATGAGCATACCCGTAAAAAGAACAATCACAAAAGAGATCTTAACTTCTCACATGCTTCATCTCAAATGTAGGCTTCTGCTGGAGTTTCAAAAGGCATAGCAACCCTAAAATGGTTTCCATTCACATATGTTTATGC
Source organism: Cyprinus carpio (assembly GCF_018340385.1). Taxonomy (NCBI): domain Eukaryota; kingdom Metazoa; phylum Chordata; class Actinopteri; order Cypriniformes; family Cyprinidae; genus Cyprinus; species Cyprinus carpio. The sequence continues at coordinate 19,262,318 of NC_056590.1, forward strand.
AAGTTTGGGAATATGTGCTCTAGGGCTGTCAAATAAAAATCTGAATTTTGAATATTCTTCAAACTTAAAATAAAAATCCACATCTGAATGCAAAAACAGTGCATTCACATTTTAAGTGTGCATCAGGCGGCTTTATTAGACGATGTAAGTGTGGTGTCATTTTAATGTTTTTGTTAGCTTATCCAGTTGAACCCACTAGCTGTTGGGTTGCTGCATTGTTCATTCAAAATATTGCGGAAAAAGAGAACATCGATGCAGACAAGCCATTCACACAGAACACATATTTTGCGCATTTTCTAGAGGGACATCTATCTCGCACAAGAGAGCCGCATGTTTAGAAAGCCATGTAAAATTAATGTAAGTTCAACTTTTAAAAAACATGTCTTGAGATTTTATGGCGGGTTTTTTCCCATCCTACTGCATCTCATGTTTTTAAATGAAAAAAGTACTCTGTGTGATTGGCTTTCGGCCCATTGCTGTTTTGTTTATAATTGTTTAAACAACTTAATTTTATTCAGTTTATAAAAGTTATTTTAAACATTATGCAGTTTTCCACAGAAAGTCATGTTATTTTATTGCTTTGAATAAACATGCATTAGTAATATTTTGCTCAATGCACCCTCTTGTGGCCAAAATCTTTTTTCCCCCTAACTGAAATTATGCCTTTTAAATTCGAATATAATTTGAATATTGATCATATTTAAGTACAAAATTCGAATTAAGTCTTTTAGCCATTTTGACAGCCCTAATGTGCTCTAAACAATTCCGTAAATTAGTGCACAATGTACTGTATTAGTTTGAAGGAATTTTCTGTATTTATTTTTTACCTGTATTTTGAATTTTACACTGCATTGTGTTTTAGAGTTAATGAAAATGTCAGTAAAATTAATGGATAATGTCCCGGTAATGAGCTGCTAGTACTCTTTCTGTTATTTTACAGAATTATTTCTTACAGTACATGGTGCAAAAACGCTGGGTTTGTTAATTATTATTAAAAACTTTAAATGTACTAATTTGCAACTTCATATTTACAAATGTGTAATAAAAATGCTAATATGACATATATGACAAAGTTTATTTTAGTTTAGCATAAATGCTTGTTAGTACATTCAGCAGAACACTACAACCACATTTCAATAGAACTAATAGAAAGATGTACTTAAGTCCTACTTAAATGGGTCAAAATCACTGTTAAGATCATCTAATTGCATTTAATACAAATGTAAAATATAGTTCAGTTTGCTTGTATGTAACATGCAATTAAGAGTCTGAAAACACTTGCACTTAAGTATATTTAACATATATTATTTCTGTTATAAGTACTCAAAAGTATGCTAAACTGTGCTTATTTTTCACTAGGGAATTTCAGCATTTCTCATCAAACTTAATAGATCTATACTCTTACTGTATGTAAACAATTGCCTTTTTGTGACTATTTTTATTTATTCTAAGGTATACACCTCTGAGACATTTGAGTTAATACTCAGTTTCATTCTAAGGTATAAACATCTAAGACATTTGAGTTGATACTCGGTTGTCAAATGATTGTGGTCAAAACTTACAGTTTTGGTTTTTATTTTTCTCTGTTGTCTGAATTGCTTGAGGTGATCCTCATTTTTCTCTCTCCTCCAAGGATTATAGTAAAACCACACAGCTCCTCAAAAATGTTGTGGTTAGGCATATTGCTTTACATAAACTGTGGTGCTAATTTGTAAATTTGCTGTGATTCCTGTCTCTTTCAAAAACGGCTCTCTCGTCAACTGTGTTGATATTTTGTTGATTTGAATTTTTGTTGTTAAAGTTTGTGTGTATTACTTTATTTATTTTTTGTTCTTGATAGTCTGTGCCGTCACAGTGAGCGTCACAGCCTCAAAATTAGGCCAGGAGAAGTGCCTGGAGATAGGTATTTTTTGTTATTTTCTATGATTTAGTTCGTCTCCCTCTTGCGCTTGAAAGATACTTGGTATTATTGAGATCCATGCAGTATGTCTGTAAGGTCAGCCTCTCATCTGCTCCCAGCCCGAGCTTGTGCCAGAAAATGTCGATCAGCAGATTTAGTCAGCTACAGGATGGAGACACAGCCAACTCCCAAAGGTTTACATATGCTGCTTCCCTATGGAGACAGATTAGTCTCAACTGTGGTTCACGGTGCAAAAAATTTTCACAATTTGAATCTTTCTTGTGATTCCTGTCGTACACACAAAAAAAATTCCCCTGCGTGAAAAAAAAATATTACTCACAAAAAGCAATTCACATGCGCAAAATAAAATTAATATTCATAAATACATTTAATGCAAAACACAATTCGAGATATAAACTGTAACCTTTGGATGCTAAATGTACGAGTGTCTCATGTACAAACGTTGATTTACTACGCCTCGATTTGTGTGTGTGTGTTTTTGAGACTTTCCTCAGAGCTCTCTTGATGGGTCTGTCGTACTCAGCCAATCAGTGCGAGCTTACCATTCAGCCATCATCATAAAAAGTATTCAGAAGCTCGCAGGCAATCGGGGGGACGTCAAGAGATAAGCCCATAGAAGCCCTGGCGTTACATTTTAAAATCTATACAATAATTAATCAGAGATACTTGCTGCCCAGTCACGCCAAAGAACTCCCCGCTCAAGCTCGCCGTCTCTTGCGATTGAATGGCATTTTTGGTAGCTACTTGAGATTTACATCTGTCAGACAGGTTGCTGACGTCATCAAGCTTAGTTTGAGCGCGTCAGAAACGGAAGTTCTAAAAATCTGCTCGGGCTTTCACTTGCTCGAGTTCCATGTGCTGTGTCCATTTCTTTTACTGAATGGGATTACTGACGTGCTTAATTTCCGTTCTAATTAATCCATATTGCGCCGTCTTCCTCCTTGAACGTCAGTGGCTTATGATAGGAGTGAAGAAGCTCGCAGCCTGATTCCTAAAGAGTACGTTTACATGGGAAAGAGCTCTCCAGGAAAGTCTCAAAAACACAGACACACAAACAGTGGATTCGAGTAAATGACGATTTGTTAGCACTCGTACATTGTAAAATGTCAAAGGGGCCAGTTGTGCATCTAGGGATTGTGTTTTGCATTTGTGAAATGTTATATTGAGAGAATTTTATTTTTTGCCTGAATTTTTTTTGTGTGTACGTGAATTAGGTTTCATGCATCAATTGTCTCATTTGAATCGTAGTTTTTTTGCGTGATTATTATTTGAGACTTATCTGTTATACTTGCAGCATGACAGAGAATGCACACAATGTAGGGCCTGCAACTAGGGATGGGGTGGAGATGCAGTCCTCATTGAAAATCATTAGCTAAGTATGGTTTTTAATTGATGCAGCTCTTTCACATGAAAGAGATGCAGTGTATTAGCAGCATAGCTAAATGGAATGATTTCTCTTTCCACTTATGTGAACACAAGAAGAAATGCAAAAAGACACAAGCAGTCACAAACAGACAAAAAACAGAAACAATACTCACAGCGCTCATTTAGATACAGAGAGTGATGCTTTCTAGAAGACATAACATAGACAGAAGAAACAAATTTGGAGTTATTTCCCACTAAATAACAATGAAGCTAAAGGTGACATTTACTGTAGTTTTTTATTTTATATATAGTTATTGTATATCAATTATTGTAAATCATATTAAAAGTTCTTAAATGATTATTTTTTGTGATTATTTATAAATGATATAAATAATGTATTTTTTTTTTAAAGAAATTAATATTTTAATTTAGCAAGGGTGGATTAAATTTGTCAAAAGTGACAGTAAAGACTTTTATAGTGTTACAAAATATTTCTATTTCAAATAAATGCTGTTCTTTTGAATATTCTATTCATCAAAGAATGCTGAAAAAATGTATCCCAGTTTCCACAAAAATATGAAGCAGCTCAACATTAAGAAAAGTTGTTTCTTGAGCAACAAATCAGCATATTAGAATAATTTCTGAAGGATCATGTGACACTGAAGTAATGATGCTGAAAATTCAGCTTTATTTTTTAAAGGAATTAAATGTTCAAATATATTAAAATATAAAACGGTTATTTAAAATTCTAATAATATTTCACATTGTTACTATTTTTACTGTATTTCTTATTAAATAAATGCTACCTTGGTAAGAGATTTCTTTCAAAAACATAAAAAATGGACATGGCTGCCCACTGCTCTGGTTGTGTTTACGGTGTGTGTGTGTACCCTACTGTGTGTGTGCACTTGGATGAGTTAAATGCAGAGCACAAATTCCGAATATGGGTCACCATACTCGGCCACACGTCACTTCACTTCACTTCACTTCACTTCACTTCACTTCATAGTGAAAACACTCTTATCATTTGCGTTTATACTTATTAAATGTAAAAAATAGTGGTTTTCAAATGTATTGTTAATTGACCTTGATTACCTCTTTTTATTTTTAGAAACTGCAGAAATATTGGATTCTGCTTGTTGGCCTTGATAGTACTTGGTATTCGATCAAAAAACCCTTTTTTGTTTTCATTTTTTAGTGAGTCAGGGAATATGCACAAATGACAGCTTTTTGAGTATTAAAACTGGCAGGCCAGACACTTACGTTGTTTCTTTAATTATTTATTTTGTTTCTGTGTGATGTTTATTTAAATGTATGTTACCTGCCTTTTCACATTTGCTGGGAGCAGGAAATAAAAGAAGCCGGCTGAGTTGTAGAATAACCTGAATATCTCAGCTGCTCCATCCATAATGAGTTTAACTTGAAACAATGCAGGCAATAATCATTAGTCCATGTCAAACACGATGCCGGCTCAGTGTTGAACCAGTGAGATTCTGCTCTGAGCACTGAGGAATTCAAACTGTGCATTCTCACATATACACACCTCTCACATTTCGCTGTGGGGGTTGCCGTGATCAGTTTGTGGGTACCATCTGCCCTCAGATTTATGTAACAACAGATACAAAAGCAACTCTCACACATCCTGATTGTGACTCATGTCCCATGATGCCCCAGAATGGTATAAGTGAGAGGACCACACTCTCTCTGCCTGCTCTGTTCCTAGAGGCCAAAACGAAAAGTGTGAGAGGAGGGAAGGAAACTACCCGAAGGAAGACACAGGCAGGAAAAATAATTTTAAAAAGGAGCAGAAATGAGCCTGTCATTCAGAAATTTCACCTATGGCTTCATGTGTGATAATGTTTTTGTTTTTTTACAGTGAATTCATTTGTCTGTTAACAACATCATTAGTATATTTACAGTGGAGATTTCTGTCATTTTGTGACTTCATCATTTCATCAGTAAATCATTTCCTTTACAACATAATTTCCACCTCTGATATTTTGTGATGCAAATTACATTTAGTGATGTGTTTCTTGGTTTTTCTGTTGTTTTCGCATCACCACATAATACATCATAAAAAGTATATAATGGCATATTTATTTAATTTCGCTATTTTTCTTTTGGATGTATTTTATGTATAGATTTTATATTTTTTTTAATTGTATTTTACCCTTGTCCCAGACTTAAATTTTATTCAATCTAAAAAAATATTTATTATTATTATTATTAATGTATTATTGTGTATATTAGTATTGTGTCCCGGACTTTCAGTTCTTAACTATGAATTTTTACATTTCAAATACTTTATAGATTGATAAATCAATTTAAAACCTGAAAGTCTGGAATGTGTCGACGTATTGATGGTGTATTAAGAAGAAGAAGAATAAATACTTTTTAGATTTATAATTCATAATTTAAAGTTGAAAATCTGGAACACAATACTGTATTAAGAAGAAGAAAGAAGAAATACTTGATAGTTTTACATATTGGACAAGGGTAAAAAGCTATAAAATCTATAAATATAATACATTCATAGGAAAAACAAAAATGAAAAAATGATTGCATGGGAGAAGTGCCCGAGGTTGAAGAAACGTAGATGTTGTACAGGCCACTTTTCATTATTTTATAAATGGAGGATTTGGCATGGATTTAAAGATCTTTGCCAACAAGTCTTGGAAGTGGTCTGCTCCAAAAGTGGACCTCCTTTGTCAATCAATTAGCTGTTAGTAGTGAATATTTCATTATCTGCAAGTTATATGTCCATTATAGATCGTGTGTGCCAGAAAGGGCTTTTATAGCAACATAAACCTTTCAAAGCATAATGTGTTGGATCCCGCTTCCCTTATTTTGAGAAATAATGGCTTCTCTTATAATTTAGAGCAACCACCATCACAGATGTTGATTTCTCTGTTGAACTAAAACAGAATGCAGGTCTGAAAAACGGCTTCTGTTGGGTGTGAGAAAAAATACTTTGGCATATCTGAAAGCAAAACAACTCACAGACACAGCCACTGTTGGAGGTCCATAACATATCCCTTCATTCCATTTGACATCTGTGTTCACTTAGTGTGGACATGATATGAAGACAACAGATTTGTAATTGCTTAATCGCAAGCAGCCTTGATGCAACACTGAGCAATATCCAATGGGAGGCTGAATGTGATCAAGCAAGAATTATGAACAGCCCGGCAATTCATATTCATTTATGAACACTGTACAACATCAGTTGTATTCTTCTTACTCACATGATAATCTCAGAACAAGAAGTGGTTCCTTTTGCACCATCACTGTTTTATTCTTTTGGAAAAGTAAAGCTAGTTTTGCTGCAATTCCTCTGAGTGCCATAGTAAACTCCTAAATAAAACATGTGCTGCTGCTGTGTGCTGCTCAGCTAACGTCAAACCCTTTCTTGTTCACTATCCATATTTCATGCGCTCCAAGTTGAAGTAAAAAATTAAATAAAATCACAGGTTGGGCTGTTTGCAGGGCTGCTGGGGGCATTTGATGAGCATGACCTAAATGAAGAGCTGCATCTGTTAGTGCAGCACTAGAAGCTTCACATAAACAGTCAAGTGAGACTAATCAGCATGAGTCATGTTGAGCCAAATCCACTCTATTGTTATTGTAGGGAAAAACTGCTTATGAGACTTTGGTAACACTTTCTGTGAAGCCTGTATCTGTCTACAGTATGCATTATAATGCATGCATGCTGTATATATTATATATTATGATGTATCATCTGATAAATAATCATAACAACAATTACAGTACATTACAGTATGTGCCTGTTTGTGGTTACAACTTTTAAAAGTGTGATGCATTATAACACCAGATGAAGCCTGCATTCATAATGCATCATATATGTATTCTTAATGCATTATAATGCATGTGTCAAGCCCCTGGACTCTTTCTGTGTTTTCCCTCTCCATTTGCCTGCCCTGACCTAGTTTTCCCATGTTAATTGTTTAATTTGATTCCAGGTGTGTCTCGTTGTTCCCAAATTAAGTTGTGTTAATATTATCATTAGCAATCATGAGTCAACAATTTGATGCAACTTCAATAAACATGACGGGTTCATGTTGATCATGTTCATGTTGATCAAACCGTGTTGACCAGCAAAAAGCTGGCTTGTTTGAAAGTCACTTCTGTGTGAGCTGTGCTATGAACAGTAGACTTTTTAGAATATTTTGTTGAATGGGCCACACCTTTAGTTTTTAGTCTTGGGCTGGAGTGTCTCTCAGGCTGATAGAGTCAGTCCACAGGAAGAGAAGAGATGCGCTGAGGAAAGCCAATTAGTGTGCACTTTTACACTATGCACATCTCCCGATCGCAAACAAAACAAGATTTTCCTCAGATCCACTGTACTGCTTTCATGAGTGGCTTTGCTTATTTTCTACGTTGGTTAATTTTGTACGTTAAATGAGTCGGTCTAAATGCTTAAACACAGTTGTTAAACTAACTTGCTGTTCACTAACTAGTAATTTGTCACTCGCTAGTGAAAAGAAGACTGAATACATGTTTTTGTGAAACAGGTCACAGAAAAGTACAGAATATATTTAGTAGTCATACTTTTTTTTGTCACAAACATACTCAAGGTGCATTGCACTGTGGTGCTGAAACTGGAGACAGGTTTGAATCTGGTCTAGTCCCAGTGGTGTTTTGGACTCTGTTGAGTTTCATTGTGTGAAAACTGAAGTCTTGCCCTGTATTTGTTTTTTTGTTAAACATCTCATTTTCAGTTTTGTAGTCGTGACCAGCTCATTTGAGTGTGAGCCAAGGCCGAAATCAGAAGAGGGGTGAATCCAATTCAAGACCAAGTCCACATGATGTCTATGACAAGAAAAAAAATGACTTGGGAGCCAAGACGACCATGAAAATATGGTGTTGGCCGTGTTATTATTGTTTACTAAAATTAAAATTAAAACTTAAAAAAATAGTTTTTGTTAACTGAAAGAAATTTTGATATTTTTTTTGTTGTAACATAAATATTAAATGAAAAGTTTAAAAACCTAAATCAAAAAAAATATAAATGTTGCCTTGGAAACTTACTAAAATTAGTAAAAGTACTAAAATTACTAAAACTGAAAAAAAATCAATTATAAAAAATAAAAATGGCAAAAGCACATAACAAAAATTACTAAAATTAAAATTAAAATAAAAACCTTATATCTTAAAATAGAATGTACTCCAAAATATTAATAAATGCTATAATAGTACATAAATAATACTAAAATAACTCGTAGATTTGGACTCGCGAACCAGAAACAACACTAAGACCATGAATCAAGCCTCAACTCAGTCTGGACACAGACTTGATCCTCTTCTTGTTTCGGCCTTGACTTGGACTCAAATGAGCTGGTCTTGACTACTTGAAAATGCATTACATTAAAATAGTAACATAGGTTGCTAATGCCATTCATTTGAACTTTATAGGAGCCAGGTTCCACTGCGGCAGTAGTAGCAAAGAATCAGAATAGACAGGAATGAGAATGTGTTTATGGACTGTACATATGTGAGCTGCACTATTTCTACAGGCGCTCCCAGCAGTGATATCTCGCTGTGAGTTTGCACTCAGTCTGAGAGCAGTGTGTCCAGTTTACACTCATTAGCCACATTAGCAGCCTCCCCGCTGTGCCGCCCTGTGCTCTGTTCTCAATACCACAGCATTTACCCTAAACTACAGACATCGCTATCACACAAATGAGTATTATATACATGGCTGGTTATTGTGATGATTACGTGCTCTGTAAAACAGCAGAAGGATGTACCACATGCGCAAGACCTCATGAAATTCAGTGTCAAATCAGAAGGCATTTCATGTGAAAGCAATGGTTTTCACAGGCTTGAAAAACAAAAAACAGAGAAGAAAAAGGCCACTGATGATGTCTGACTGTACTGAGATAATGTATTATTAAAATGTAAGTGCGGTAGACATGGATGAAAGATCCGGTTTCATATTTTTTCAGCCTTGTTCTGGTATTGGATTTTTTTTTTTTTTTTTTTTTTTGGCTTTGGGATTTTTTTATTTAGGGTCACATTTTCTGCATCACTTTGAAGAGCTGCAGTATGAATTATTTACTGGTGGAAAAAGGACTTTGAACAAGGAAATTCCATGATAAATGGAGCCTGTGATCATTGCCTTTCCAAAATAAATGTGCTTTAATTACAATAAATGTAATATTTACTGTCAAGTGATCTGTCACAAGACTTCATTTACAGTTGATTTCAGTAGACATTGATGTTAGCATGTAAACATTTTTGGCAAAATAAATTAAAGAAAATACATTTTGCTAAAAATACTTTTTAGTATTGAATGAGATTTGTTTAAAATCAGCTTTTCTCTCCACCATCTTTGATGTTTTTTTTTAAATGAGCTTGTCGCAGTGCATTCTGGGAGAGGCTTCTCTGCTAATGATACGTGTGATGCTAACTTAGAATTGACTAAAACTAGGTATTTTCAATCCCTATATTTTGGAGTGTGACTATAATGCCTTGTAAAAAGTGCACAAGGTTGGACCATTGCAAATTTTAGCTTGCCATCATGCACAGGATTTTCTTTCATATGTGTGTGCTGTTCCACAGTTTCAGATAGCAGAGATGCTGTTGCAACAGTTACACACCACGTTGTCTTGCAGCAAACAGGTCCATTTTCACTCCCTGTGGCTACTGGGCTACTGTGTTAGAAGATCTTTGAGCCTGAGCCTGTTACAGTGCTGGACGTGTTTGTGAAAAGGGCCCCAGATGGGTTTGGACATATGACAATGTGTTGACTCATGTCTGCTGGGGAAACAGCGACTTGTGGTCATTGGAATGCACTGGCCTCATTCACGCTGTGGGTACTGGTGTCATCATTCACCTCAGAATGCCATTGCCACACAGTGCCAGGGCTGCCATCTGATGCAAGATTAGACTTAGAAAAGGTCAAAAGCTTCTCCCAAATTTGTTTCCCAACATGTCACATCCTACAGTGAGTTTTAAGATGTCTCTAAAACTGAGCTTTTTAAAGGGATAGTTCACCTAAAAATGAATATTCTGTCATCATTTGCTCGGCCTCAAGTTGTTCTAAAACCTGTTTTTTTTTTAAGTTTTTTTTTCCCTTTTTCCTGTTTAAGCTTTGGAATTATTTTGAAGCAAAGTAACAGTCTAAAGTGTCATTTTTGACAATTTAATGCATACTTGCTCAATAAAAGTATTAATTCCTTCTTTCTATTTAAACCCCAAACTTTTGCATGGTTGTGTATGTGTATATATAGATATTCTGGTATCACTCTGATGTCAAGATCCACTCACCCTTGGAACCATTTCATTGGCTAAGACAGCTCTTTATTTGTAATGTATTCAATGCCGGATTACAAATGATAGAAAATCATTGTGCCTGGGTATTTAGCTCTAATTATGAAAATATGCTAATTCATGTCTTTTAAATAACATATGTGACCCTGGACCACAAAACCAGTCTCAAGTCGCTGGGGTATATTTGTAGTAATAACCAAAAATACATTGTATGGGTCAAAATGATGATTTTTCTTTTATGCCAAAAATCATTAGGACATTAAGTAAAGATCATGTTTCATGAAGATATTTTGTAAATATCCTACTGTAAATATATAAAAACTTAATTTTTGATTAGTAATATGCATTGCTAAGAACTTCATTTGGACAACTTTAAAGGTGATTTTCTCAGTATTTAGATTTTTTTTTGCACCCTCAAATTCCAGATTTTCAAATAGTTGTTTCTCGGCCAAATACTGTCCAATCCTAACAAACCATACATCAATGGAAAGCTTATTTTCAGTTTTCAGACTATGTATAAATCTCAATTTCAAAAAAATTTACCCTTATGACTGGTTTTGTGGTCCAGTGTCACATATTATATTATTACAGAAGTTAAATAGGAAAATTAAATACTTGCCCTTTTCAGTTTCAGTCTTCGGTTAGCAAGCTAACAATGCTAACTGCTTAAAAATAACCCGCTTGATTAGTTAAAAGAATAATTTAATCAGACACTGAAGAAGACGATAGGATCTTACATGACACCAGCAATTCCAGCCAGTTATTAAAAAGAGGACAGATGATTTGTGAACATTTCTATGTCTCTGATGTTGTACATAATATTGTAGATGGGCTAATGCTTCAAAAAACTGTACACACTTTGATACTTAGTCTAACATCAAAAATGGCATAAGAATAATTGCAAATAGTAATAAGTTAGAGAGTTCACATTTAAAGAATTGCCAAGGCAGATTGTGTTTGCTAAATATACATAGTCTATATGTAGAGCGACACAGCAGTGATGACCACACGATACTTGCAATTACTAATGACTTTCAGCCCACACACTCAACAGACTAATTCTAGATCATTCTTTCTCTTCCATGACTACCCGTTAGACTCACTGTGGAGGAGATTGAAGGAATGGACTCTTGGGAAAACAGGCAAGGCAAATGCCTTGATTGCAACCAAAAAGACTCTTTAAACTCTCATGCAAAAAACATCTCAGAGAAAGAGAGGAAAACAAGCAAAGGGATGGACTTCAAAGTGCAGATCCATTACAATCCATTAAAAAAGTGCTTTTGCTGGATCGAAACCGAGGATCAATAAAAGCCAGTTTAATGTCTGACATAGCTCACTAATATCTGTAACATAAACTCCTATTCAGTGGAGGAGTGAGAGTGAGAGTGAGACAAGACAAAATTGTATTATAATGGAAGAGTCCACTCCATATGCTGAACACACACACACACCGCCCACCTCTAAGCTGTATCTGAATGTAAAACACACACACGTTCACAATTATCATGCTGGATTTTCACGCCGTAGCATCCGAGGCTAATTCCTGCATGCTTTCCTCCTTTTCCCCTAGAGGGAATCAGGGTAGGAAATGTTGTGATGGGTTATTACCAGACAAGACTCACACTGTAAGACATTGAATGGCACTATTTTCTTTTAATTTCATTGCCATTCTTTTCTTTTGCTAGTTATTCGAGCCTGAGTAGATTTATTCTGCTTCTCAATCTGGTTCAAAGCCAAAAATGGTGAATGAAGTTCTTAGCTAAGCAAGCTACTGCATTGCTAGTTTAATATTCTGTGCATGTATTGCGTCGATGCTTTATGGCCCAAGAAAGTTTCAAATAAACAGTGTTCAGTGAGCAGTACATGGAGAAATGGAAACATTACATGATATCTCATTTAGGATAAAAACATGCAATGTTATGATATATTGACTTGTGTAGTTTACGTTTGTCTTAATGGTCCATTTAGACTATGTTTGGAGACTATTTACTGGACAATTTAGCTCACCTCTCTGCTGTGTCGCTCAGGTTAATGATATACATTTAGATCTTTATATGCTGCACATTTCAGTTGATAGCATGTGGAAATGTTATCATCTTTAACTGTCATGGGCAAATGTTTTGCCTGGAATGACATATTTACCACAGTGCTCATGAAATCTTATTTGCAATGGCAAAACGGGCCCGTCTCGACTCGGTGAAGTGCATTCTGAGTATAAAAAAAAAAAAAAAAAAAAAAAGAACAAGACAAAAACAAAATATTAAAACATTAGCTACAATTAAAATTAAAACTAAATATAAAATAAAAAGGTATAATAGTAACTGTAATACTATCTCAGTGATACTAAAATAACACTGGCTACATCTCAGATTTTTGTCTTTAGAAAAAAATAAACTGTAATTTTTGACAGTTTTGTCCAGTTTTAGAAGAGAAGTGTCAAACTTTGTTGGATTTGCCAAGATCTCAAAGTCTTTAATAAAAAGTTTTTCCAGTATAGAAGAGATTCCTGTATAAGCTCAAATTTGTCATCAGATTTTTCTAAGCTCTAAAGTCTATTCAGCGATGCTGTCTAAATGCTTTTTGTAGCGATACTCCAAATGTACATAAACAATTGTCTCATTTGTGTCTTTTTGTCTTTTTTAAAGTTGATTCTCAAAAGACAAGTAACTGAGATGTATTTATTTCTGTTTAAAACTGAAGTACCTCAGTTACAATTTTGTAATGCCCTTTTTTCCCCTAAGGATTATTTAATAGATCCGTTTTAATATTAATAGCTCTCTGTCTTAATGAGAAAATGTGACTCTACCAGAAGGCATGTGACTCTCTCAGTCATCTGCCGCACATTTACACCTAAGTCTCAACAAAACACAAAAGCACTATGCCAAGAAAACACCAACTGTCAAAAAGAATTTGGATGAATTGCAGGAGCAGAGTCTAATGCTGTTGAAGGTATCACAATTCCACTGCTGTCCCACGGGAAAAGTGCTCAGGAAAGCAGTGTGACTGGAGAGAACACACAAGTGTCTCATATTACATTGCCTAAAATTAGGTTTCGACCGTTTTAGATCAAATGTGCCAGTTCTTGTACACCGGCAGCATGATTACACAGCTGTGCCGGTCCATGCGGTTTGAGCAGCCATGATTGTGTTCACAGCAGCTGTCACTCTTGTAGTGTTGACATAGTTGATTAAGATGAGATCTGATAGGAACAGTGGGCAAAGGCAACCCTCTTGTTGTCAACATGAAATCAAAATGGACTCTGTTTACCTCATTATATTGTCCGGGTGTTACTTTAAACATCTTTATAATTGTGCTTCAAAAATTGCTCTTAAACAATGTTGCTGTTTTTTTCTAGTTGTATCCTGTTTCACTCTGAAATCACATTACAGAAGTGAAATGGATTGCAAACAACATAATGGCACTAGTAAGACCAAGGTCATGGGTTCAATTCCCAGGGAAAGCAAAAACTAATAAAAATGTATACCTTGAATGCACTGGAAGTTGTTTCAAATAAAAGTGCCTGCCGAATGCATAAATGCCAAATACATACATTATTTGTAATGTTGTTGTTTTAGTATTATGCATTGTATTAAATGTTTATATTTTCAGTTTTCATTTTAATTTTAGTAATAATAGTAATAATAATAATAGTAATCTGATTTGCTTTTGCCATTTGTATTGCTTTTGTCAGTTGTTTATATAAATTTTTACATATTTTCATTTAGCTTTAATTTATATTTATATCAGTTTTTGTTTTAGTAATTTTAGTACTTCCAACTTCTTTTATTTCAGTTATAGTTGCCAAGGCAACATTTCAAGTTTTTCATCAAATTTTTGTACTTTATTTTATTTCAGCTTTTATTTCATTTAACAAAAATAATAGCTTCTATAATAATGGCTCTCAACACTGTATTGCAGAGGTTTCTTAAGCTAAAGTCTCGATTTGCTCTCCATTTACCCACATTGTTGATTTGAAGAACCAACAGAAATATTAAAGCTCTCATTTGTTTTCTTTTTTCATTTAATTTCTCTTTTCTTTTATTTTGTTCTTTCTAAGTCAAGTCATTCAAAGTAATGAAAACAACATCCAAACAAGACATGATTGGCAAAGAACAACAGACAATAGATCTGTCGTAAGCTACACGTTCATAACATGTATTTGTTTTCAGCAGCGATTCACCAGCTACTCCCTTATCTGTTGCCTTATTAGCGCTAATATGTTGCTACACTTTGTTAGTCTCAAAATTACAGCAAATGTACCCTGATGGTTCAGGAAGATAATATAGTGTGTGCCGAGACATTAGATAAGTATTCCCACAGATATTGCACACTCATTAGCATATTAAAATGTACTTTTATCTCTATGTGTACTTTTTTGATTGAATTCTAGTCTTTCAAAAGCATGTCCCATCATGCCACGGCTCCATGGGAAGTGCATGTGGTGTGGGGCGATGCCATGGACACATTTTTTTTTTCAGGTTTGAAAACTCTCCTGAGCCACACAAGGACAGTCTGTTGCCAAATGTAAAGTCTGAAGTTCCCAGGTTTTATCTGCATGATAGATATGTGGATTGTGCTCTCCTGAGCCACACAAGGACAGTCTGTTGCCAAATGTAAAGTCTTAAACAGGGATGGTGCAGTCCATTTTAAATTTTAATCAAAACCTTTTAGCAGAATGAGGCAAGTGAAGCTAGTTCCAGAAAATGGCCTTGGAGACAAAAGAAAAGAGGCTCATTAAAGAACTGGCTGCTGCACTGTCCCAAACCACACACATATACGTAAGCATGCACATGCATGCACAAATGTGCATCCCTATCCTGATGGCTGGTGGAAAGTGGGACGGGATGTTCCAGGGATGACGTTTCTCACGGTTAACTGTGGACACCTTGAAGTAGTGCGCCCTCTTTGGTCTTAAATCTAAGCACTCAAACCAATATGTACTTAAAATAGTCACATTAGGGAGACCATATGAGGATAAATATACATTTCAGGGCAGTAAATGGAAAAGCTTTTCCATGCCATACCTTGCTGGACAGCTATGTCTATTTTTATGCACACTAAAGTGCTCAAGACAGGTAGGTGCTGCACTCTTTGCTTTCAGTTCTGGATGAGGTTTTTTAAACATGTCCTGGCAGGATGTACTGTAGTAGTATAACTTTAATACTTTTGTATAACTTCATTATCTCAGAATGTCTCATAATGCTTTGGATTTAAATAATGTACATTTTGCAGACCTTCAAAATCAAATTCACCTGTAAACACAGTATGGTACCAGATCTGCGGCCCAGTAGTAAGCACATTTGGTGCTCATGAGGGAAATGCAGGTTTGAATCTGATGTGATTTTCTGATCTTATTCCTTTTTCACTTAGTCTGTTAATAAAAAAGTGACAACACAACAAAAATGTATATTTATTATATGTTGATAAAATAGTCAACCTCACTATATTGGATGAGTAGTTGACTATTGTGACCTTTACTATCATGAACACCATTACAAAGATGTTGATGTAAATACTGTCTGCTGCATTAAACAGTCTGTGTTAATACATCTAAATGCCACTTCAGATGTAGCTTCTATGCCACTTCTGCAGTGCAAAGAGAGTTTTTGTTGATATTGATATCATTTGATTAGTAACGGCAATATAGTGTTATTATTCTAATTGATTTTATTCCTTAAATGTAAGAATTTGGCAAAAGATGATGCATACGTTTAATAAAGTTTAAAAATTGCCCTTCTACAGGTAACACACTTCCAACACTTTGGAATTAATTGAAGGGAAAAATGTTGTAACATTTAAAGCTAATAAAAAAATTCTGTATTTCCTTCAAGTAAATGCCACCAGATTTTGTATTTATTGCAGTGAAATGTGTAAATTTTTAGTTTATCTAAAACACCATATATCATAACATATATTTTTTTTTAGCTTTAGTAACATTCTTGATGCATGTATCTCAGCCTATTAATTTGCATTCATGTGAATGTCTGCTCGCATTTATTTCTTCACTTTACCATTGAAGATGTGGAACTTCTTCAGGTCCATTATATCCTGACACACATCCGCCTAGCATGCCAGTAGGAGAGCAGCAATTTGATTGGCTGTGTTACCTGATATTTGTTGCTTGATAGGTTAGCAGTGGCAGGTCATGGCTTCCTGTGGTGAATCCTGTGCATTTTTAAAGAGACCCACTGATTTACCAGCAAGACTTCCTTTTCCTTGTGTTGGGAAATGCACACAAACAGCCAGCCTGACCTTTAGCAGCAATAAACAGAATTAAAAATGAATAAGAAAATAATTGAAAGTAACCCACACTTTACTTAAAAGATTATAACCCGAGCCAACAAACCCAAGTTGAAAACTTGCAAGAAAGCTGTTGACATTTCCTTTAGCTTCTCGTTTAAAGATCACAATACAAATGTCCCAGATATGATGATGTCAGTGGCGCTACCCTTTAAGCCTTATTTAATTAGCATTTCTGTATAGTGCCTTTTTCTCCCGCTACAGCAGATAAAACTAGTTTTTAGAACTTCCTAAGACTCTCTATCCTTGCAAAGTAATTTGCACCTTCCCATTACTGTGCCGGAGTGAAGTATTTATTTTTGTAATTGACTGCTCTGTATGAATTTCTCTCCATACAAACGTACCCCTCCCTCCACATCCCATTAATCAGAGTGACTGAGTGCCCGAGCGATTTGAAGGTAATGCAGTGCAGACGCTCAGGCCCGTTTCTTAACTCCTTTGGGTTCTCTACCAGCCCCGTTCTCTCTTTCATTCCGCCTAACTTCAGGGACGAGTAGCCAACAGGTCGGACTGAATAATGAAGTCTGTGGCCATTGCTGCATAAGCAGAAGCCATTAGCTCGCCTTCTGCATTCCCTTACATTGCTTTTTCAAAAACAATTAGCTCGGCCATCCCAGTTTCTCAGTGTGTATCAGCAGAGCCCACGGCCATTGATTGTGTTATCTGTTATGGGCACTGAGGGAGATGCATTCCTGGTTTTTACTTAATTAATTACCACATCTATGCAACTGCTCTTTCTCTACACTGGCGGTAAAGGGAAAAAACAGTAAACAGGACACAATGTAGTCTTTCTATAAAACATTTATCTTGTCTGTACACACCACACTTGGCAGCTGTCTTTGGCCTCAACGGTCAGTAGTTTGATATAGTGCATGTCAGAATAAAGCCTGACCTCTTCAGCTCTCTTACAGCAGATAAAAGTTTTTTTTATTATTTCATAAGATTTTCTGTGACTGCACTTTATCCACTAACACCTCAGATGGCACGCTCAATGGGGAAGTGTTGGTGCTGCTAAGGGTCAAGTTCAAGGACTCTTTGGTGGCAATTTCATTTTAATGTCAAGATGTTTGGCTACGTT